>NW_021319188.1:754396-815240 GCF_001605985.2 Dendrobium catenatum
TTTATGTCCAGTTCATGTTCGTTCGTTTAGTGTTTATCGAGCTTGTTCGCGAACATATTTAACAAAATTTTTTAACTATCAAATAAACACGTTCATGAACATATCTATGAACAAACACATTTATAATAAAAGCAATTGTCTATGTAACAAAGGTAATTATTATTTATATTTATTAATTCTATAGTCAAATATTAATTATTTTTATCGAGCTTATTCACTAGTTCAAAATCGAACACGAATCGAGCTTAATGTCGAGCTTGTTCACGAACTTCAAATGATGTTGTTCACGAACATAAATGAGCCGAACGCATTAGTGTTCAAGTTTGTTTATTTAAGAATCGAATATTTAAAATATTGTTCAAGTTTGTTTGTTTAGTTAATTAAACGATCGTAAATGAGCTTTAATCGAACCGAACAACGAGTAGCTCGTCGAACATTTGGTTCGCTTATGGGCCGACCTTTGGCCAACTTGTTTCGGAGATTTTGAGTTTTTTCTGGCTTCGTTTTATGGTATCAAATTGTTGTAATTTTGGATGTGGGTTCTTTGTTATTTGGCATGGCGAATAGCTCTCTTAAGAGAACATATCATGATTTTTTAGGTTATAAAAATGAATCTCGATCCTTTAAGAATAGGTCTGCAAATGAACCGAGCTGAGTCGAGTATGTGAGTGTTCATGTTTGTGTTCATTTAATATTAACTTGTTCAAGTTTGGTTCATGTTTGTTCGAGCTTTAGCGTTTGTGTTCATGTTTGGTTCATTTAAATTAAGGAGTGTTCATGTTCGGTTCATGCATGTCCAGTTCATGTTCGTTCATTTAGTGTTTATCGAGCTTGTTCGCGAACATATTTAACAAATTTTTTTAACTATCAAATAAACACGTTCATGAACATATCTATGAACAAACACATTTATAATAAAAGCAATTGTCTATGTAACAAAGGTAATTATTATTTATATTTATTAATTCTATAGTCAAATATTAATTATTTTTATCGAGCTTATTCACTAGTTCAAAATCGAACACGAATCGAGCTTAATGTCGAGCTTGTTCACGAACTTCAAATGATGTTGTTCACAAACATAAATGAGCCGAACGCATTAGTGTTCAAGTTTGTTTATTTAAGAATCGAGTATTTAAAATATTGTTCAAGTTTGTTTGTTTAGTTAATTAAACGATCGTAAATGAGCTTTAATCGAACCGAACAACGAGTAGCTCGTCGAACATTTGGTTCGCTTCCGGCCCTATTTAAGAATGATTTAAAAGCTACTGCCCTAAACCCTAAACTTATTAATATTTCCTTATTTAGTTGAGGATTATCAAAAGTTTTATTCCTTTTGATGAGAGGTTAAAAGGCAAACATTTGGTTTACTCTCATCTGAAAACTATTAATCATATTTCATGATTAAAGTAGGCAGTAACACATATCTTTCATGAGAAAAACTTGAAATAGGGAAAGTAAATCGCACTTATTGCCATTCATGCTTTCTTTTTGCTAAGCCACATGGATATCTTCGACCTATTGCTTTTATAAGCTTTGGTAATAAATGCCCATTTGTAAGGAATGTATGCAAATAATCAAATAGCATCCTTCTTTATTAAGATCCTCTCCCTAACGAGATATTATTACGAGCGGAGATCTGACACTGCGAATCGTTCAATTTTATCTCAACGAATAGTAAAAGTGCAGTGCTGATCGATTTTATCTCTATGAATATTAAAAGTGCAGCAGTAAAGTCCAGTGTTTTACTATTCATAGAGACAAACTAGACGGTTTTCTGTGCCCGATCTCCGCACGTAATAATTTCACCCCATACAAATCTAATAAAAATTAATATTTTAGGTGGCAAAATCAAAATGGGGAAGACCACCAATCCGCAGAGAATTCTCTTAGATTTAATGTACTGAGAATAGTATTTGCTCATGCGAGAAATTTCGCACTTTGCGTGGAATTGGGCTTACCATCTAGACTTTGAATGCTTCCTTCTTCGACCATTTCCACGCATCATCACAGAATAAAAATCAGACTTTTCTTTAAGAGCTTGCAGCTTCCTCTATATATATAAACGATCCTCCCTCCCTCCCAATTCATTCATTACAGTTAATCAAACAAATATGGCGACCACCACCTCCGTAGCAATTTCATTCCTCCTCCTCCCCCTCGCCTTCCTCACCCTCCTAACCCCTCTCAAAGCCGCCACCTTCACCATCGTCAACCAATGCTCGTACACTGTCTGGGCCGCCGCTGTCCCCTCCGGCGGTGGCATCCAGCTCAACAACGGCCAAACATGGACCATCAACGTCCCAGCCGGGACCACCGGCGGCCGCGTGTGGGCCCGCACCGGCTGCTCCTTTGACGCCTCCGGAAACGGCAATTGCCAAACCGGCGACTGCGGAGGCAAACTTGCCTGCACCTCCTACGGCACGCCGCCGAACACCCTGGCCGAGTTCGCCCTCAACCAGTTCTCCAATCTCGACTTTTTCGACATCTCCAACGTCGACGGGTTTAACGTGGGGCTTGATTTCAGCCCAGAGACGCCAAGTGGGTCTTGCCACGGAATCAAATGCGCGGCGGATATCGTTGGACAGTGCCCGGCGGCGCTGCAGGCTCCCGGAGGATGCAATAATCCGTGCACGGTGTTTAAGACAGATGAGTATTGCTGCAACTCCGGCAGCTGTCAGGCGACCGACTACTCGAGGTTCTTCAAGAACCTTTGCCCGGACGCCTACAGCTATCCCAAGGACGATCAAACGAGCACCTTCACTTGCCCCGCCGGCACCAACTACAGAGTCACCTTCTGCCCCTAAGGCCTCGCACGCAAATCTTCTCCATTCAAAAACATAAGCAATATATATAAGCAATGGTGTCCATGTTTGATTTGTTGGCTATCATTGTCTACTATGATAGCTTAAACATTCATACTTTATTTTATGTAATAAGGACACTTTGAATATTTTATATTTTAAATATTTTAAAAAGTATGAACTAAAGAGTTTATAATTAGTTTATAATTTATATAAGCCTTAAGTTATAAATAAAGTATTGTATAATAGTTAATGAGAAGAAAAGGAAAACTCTTTTAGAAAAGTTATTTTAATATTATGAAATTAAAATTAAAGTTTACTGCTCTCTCTAACATCAAATCTTGAAATATTTCATTTGCATTAATTAAAAAAAGCATAAAAATTATATAATGAGTAAAGTATAGTGTGAAGGATTAATTATTATGTGCGGATATCAAACGGCTTGCGGAGAAGAATGAGAGTGTGCCACGTCATTTTTTGTTGTGTGTTGGTGTTGTGTACTGGGTGACGAAGCGCTCACAATCATCTCCGAACGATCTGGTGTCTGTACAGAATAATTTCTTAATGTGAAGACTTCTAAGAGAGTCGTCCCTCAGCAAAATAAGAAAGATAGGGGAAAAAAAAACATTGCTTTTTATATCTTTCCATACATGGGCAAAATGGGTGGCTGGCATCCAAAGAAGAGCTTGTGCCAAGGGGTTTTAGTTGTTTCAAGGGAGATAGAGTCCAAGTATCAGTCTGTCAAGCATGAATGAGATAGGGGAAATATTGCACAGGAGAAACAACGAGTGGTTGGACCTACATGAATTAGATCTGGATTGGATGGCGGCAAAATTATTTAAGATAGGACATAAAAGTTTATTTAAAAATAATTTTATGGGGGCAATTTTTCAAAATTCCTCTCCCTTATAAGTAAAACTCAATTTTGAGGGTTAATTGGCAATTATCGCCAGCCTCGCCTCAATGTGGTTCCACCCCTGGTAGTTCAACAAGAAAGAAAATATTGAAACAATGTGAAGGCCTATTAGTGTCTCGGTGCTCCGACAATGAGTTAGCCGACATGCGGGACTCAATAATGAACAACATATATAATAATTTGTAAGATATAATTTTCAATCAAGAGATCAATATATAATGAGCTCATATACGGTTAATGAAAATTTTGAGAAATTTCAAAATCTGCTATTGTATTCGCATGTGCACACTACATCCTTTATTTGCTCTAATTCGTTCCAATGTATGGGCCCAACCCCTATTTTGTCTCAAGATTTTAAATACTACGTTATTCTCATCGACAACTGCTCCAGATACATATGGCTCTTGCTTATGTTTATTAAATTTAAAACAATAAATAAAATTCAAACAATTTCACATGCTCATCAAAATTCAATTTTATAAAAACTTCAACGCGCTCAGAACTGACGGCAGTAGTGAATATACCTCCACCAATTCACTCAATACCTTAATTCTCATGGCATCTCGCATCAACTCAGGTTCCCACACACACCCGAGTAAAATGGTGTGGCCAAACCCAAGCACTGTCACCTTATCGAAACCACGCGTACTCTCCTTACATCAGCTAACATCCCTCACTCCTTCTGGACATATGCCATTGCCACAGTAGTTCATTTAATCAACAGAACTTCCTCTTGAGCCATACACCTGCAAACCACATTTCCAATTATACGACAAACACCCAAGCTACACTCACCTCCGCACCTTCGGGTGCCCATGCTTCGCGTTACAGAAACATAACTCTTCCAACAAATTTTCTCAACGAGCACTTCACTACGCATTCCTTGGCTACTCCTCATCTCACAAAGGATGTGTGAGACCTCGTTCCCTTACTGTTCCTCTCTGATTTGGATTTTTCCTCTCAGGATCGTCCAGGACGATTAGAAAACGTCCAGGCCGATCGGCACTGTAGAAAATATCGGCCTGAGAATAGTTCTGGGAACCGTCCAGGACGATTTTTGGGACCTGGTTCCTAGTTCTTCCTCAAATTGACCAACCCATCTTGGAATGTAGATGGGCCTTTAAAACCAAGTTTCATTCTAATGGATCCATTGCCATATACAAAGCAATGCTGGTATCCCAGGGACACACTGAAGAATATGGTATCAACTATGAAGAAAAGTTCAGTCCAGTAGCTAAGATGCCCACGATCCAGGAACTCACTGCTTTTGCAACTCATCAGGAAGGATCATTCATCAACTTGACATCTCTAACGTCTTTCTCACGACAATCCCGAAGACACTGTCTACATGTAACAACTGCCTGGATTCAAGGACTCCCAACATCTCAACCACATGTGAAAACTACACAAAGCCCTCTATGGTCTCAAATAATCTCCTCGCCAGTGGTACTCCACATTCTCACAACACCTAAAAACCCTTGGATTTGCACCATGCTCAGTCAGCCTATCCCTATTAGTTCATAAAATCAGTCAAACACATGTCTACCTTCTCATTTATGTAAACTACATTATACTCATATGTAACAATCCCCACTTCATAACAACCCTTCTTCAACAACTTCACACCAAATTTTAACTTAAAGAATTAGGCCCAATCTCCAACTTCCTTGTCATTCAAGTCATGAAAACCAAATCTGGATATTTCATAAACCAATAATTGTATCTCCTCAATCTTCTGAATGGCTAATGCATGCTAACTTTCAAACCCATCTCTACTCCCCTCTCCCCCAAGCCAACCCTCATCGGCAGCTCACCACCCTTTTTGGAACCCACCAAATATCATAAAATTGTCAGCTCACTGTAGTATTTAACAATTACTAGACTCGATATAGCCTTTGCAGTAAGTCAATCAATGAAAGCTCCATTGGAAATGCATTTTCAAATGATCAAACGCATCCTCTACTATCTCAAGGGGACGAGTGACTTGGCCTTACCAGTCATCGATCCAACTTGACACTCACCACCTATACGGACGAAGATTGAGGCGGCAATAACACAAATTGACTATCCTTTTCGGGCAATTGCTTCTTCCTCTGCACAAATCCCATACTCTGGAAAGTTCAGAAATAGAAAACAGTCCCTCGGTCATCTACCAAGGTCGAATATCGAGCACTCGCTGCCGCATCCTCAGAACTCATATGGCTACACTGTCTGCTACAAGATCTTGACATACCCATCACATCTCACACATCATTGTTCTATGACAACACGTTCACCATCTACATTGCAAACAATTTGATCCTTCAAGCTTGTACCAAATACATTGAAATTGATCTCCATTTCATACGAGGTCATATTATCTCTAAAGCCTTAACCATTCACCACATCTCAACCACCAATAAGCTCGCCAACATACTCTGGGGCAGATCATAAGCCCAATGGGGGCATTTGCTCCAACACAATTAAACACATTATGTAGAGATGTTATTTTTAGGGAACCAAAATTATCCTTACAACCAAAATTTGTAAAGAAAGTCCAAAAATATCCATACAACAAAAAATTCAAAGGGAAATAGTAAAGAAAATCCAAAAATATTTATAAATAAAATTTGTTCCGGGGGCGCTGCCCCGCGCCCCGTGAGGGGGCGATGAGCCCTTGGACCCCCGAAATATCTGCGAAGCTTACAACGATCAAGAATATGAATAAATAGGGGTCAAGGGGCAGCAGTACCCCCGGAACAAATTTTGGTTGTAAGGATATTTATGAAAAAAAAATCTCTACAGTTTTACTAATTGACTATTGATACTGAAAGACAAGTGGGAACATGGTTGAACGTTGGTTGGAGATTGGTTGACCTGTACAGGATGGTGGGCCGACGGGCTTTCCTTTAAATCATAGATCATGGATCATGGATCATGGAGGGAGTTATAAGGAGTTTTATACGCCGACGGGCGGCCGACGGGCAAAAAGAGTGACGACTCTTATTAATGGAACCAACGTATAGACATCTACAACAGCAATTCGGATTCTACAACAGCAACATAGCCAGCGTTTGTACTTGTCTAGTAAGACCATTGAATGATATGCATCGATTTATTGATTTCATTGATTGATCATTGAGCATTGATACTACTTGATTATTGATATTGATATGGACATGGACGGCATAGATTCATAGACTCATTGATACCATTGATTCTTCATCGATTTGACTTGCTGCTGCTATTATTTTATCGTATTTCTTTTCCAATTGATTTTACCGACTTGATACTAGAGATTTGCTTTGATACGATAGATTGGTTCGATACGATTGATTTGATTGATCGACGGATTCTCTTGAAGATTTCACGTACTGATTGATTGAGCTGGATTAATCGTTTTGCCTGCTGTTGCATTGACTATGGATTCCACGTTGCATAGACTCATTGACTGATATTGATTTGATTGACCGACATGCATATTGATAGCATCGCCGTGCTTTGATTTCAGTTATAGGTATTAGGTGACCTGCTGGGCTTTGTAAAGCTCATTATATGTGGTTGATATTTTCAGGTCAGGGCAAGGGAGCAGAAGATAGGAATTGATCCAGATCTTCAGTTCCTGAGTATTGTACATGACTTTTGAGATATGAATTGACTTGTATATTGATGTTTGAAATTTTATAGATGTTTGATAGACTGGTTAATTAAAGGTTTTAGATAACTCTGGTAAATTGTTTGAGTAATTGATTGACATTCTTTCCAAGTTAGATCTTGGGGCATCAGAGGATGTCACTGTTTAATACTTTCAACAAACAAAATCATCACCTTTTGACATGTCATCTTCAATGAAACTAATTTTCCACTCTCAAAAATCCCGTCGACCACCTCAAACACCAACCCACCTCATGTTCCACCTCTTATCCTTATCTCGTCAACCACCATTGCTAAGCACACCTCTCCCAAGCCCCACAAGCCCCCCGTCCCCCCCCCCCTCTTTCATCTCACATGATCCCCCTCACCTAATATGCCACCTCAACCATCAACCAATACCCCATCACAACCACTTAATCACCCCATGGTTATCATATATCAAATCGAAAATCTCAAACCCAAACAGAACCTCAACCTTCTCCATTAGCTCCACGCACCTCCAAATCTACCCATTAGAGAACATCTATGTCCGAGGAATTCATGGCTCTTCAACAACAAGGGACCTGGTTCCTAGTTCCTCATCAAACTGACCAACCCATCTTGGAATGTCGATGGACCTTTAAAACCAAGTTTCATTCTAATGGATCCATTGCCGAATACAAAGCAATGCTGGTATCCCAAGGACACACTCAATAATATGGTATCCGATTCTTGTGCACACAAGAAAACCACCAAAGCCGATTCACCACCAAAGATCAAGACTGGATGAATGAGACGCCTAGCTGAACTCGCCGGACCTTGGATGGCCTCCGACTTGGCTTCTTCCGACACTGGGAACACTGGGATCTACAGACTACTGGACTCTATCTCACCATCTAGAAATATAAACCAGAATACATAAAATAGAGGACAGTCCAAGAAACCGAAGATTAACAGCTTTTTTGGTTTATGTCTTGAAGTATGCCGGATCTTGCGGTTCAGTCCTTGGCATGACAATCTGCTTTTGATGAAGAAAAAAACAATGGAGTAGAAGAAGAATATCAGGTTGCTGCAGTTAGTTGTTATTAAGTGATGAGGATTGTGGACGCCAGCAACGTTAAGGAGCTGCCATTGGTGACGCTAGCATCTTGCCAGCTCTGATACCAAATGACACCGGACTGAAGGGGGCTCGATAAATCCATGTCAATGATCCGGTGGCAGTTGCCGGACACTACTCCAAGAACTCCTTGTTGGAGCAAGATCCACCACCTAAGAACAATCTTAAGATATAAAAATTCACAAGAGTAAAACTCTAATTTTATTAATCTCCAAAATCTCCTTCTATTACAAGACACTTGCCATAATATAGACTTCATGTAGTCACATAATAGGCTACACAAGAGATAGAGCTACACCAATCACTAATAAGAAAATACAATTTATTTATATGGATGCTCCTGCGTCACATGCCTTCTTGCTCCTCTAGAGTTCCGCCAGACCATCACCTGAGGCCCGGACTTCTGCCGGATCACTACTTGAGGTTTTGAGCTCCGCCGAACCATCGCTTGCGGCCCTAAGCTCCGTCAAACCACCACTTGAGGCCCTGAGCTTCACCGGACCATCACTTGAAGCCCTGAGTTTCGTTGGACCACCACTTAAAGCCCAGAGTTCTGTCGGACCATCACCTAAGTCCCGGAGTTCTGCCAGACCACCATCTTGTTGCAGATCTGATTTCATGAAATATAATTTTAATGATAGCAAATATTTTTCTTACTTCTATTTTTCTACGACTGCCTTGCCTACTAACGTTTTAGGTCCATAATGTCGAGTGCAAATCAAGCCATCTCAGGACACAAACGCTCATAAAAAAATTCTGTCTGTTTTTAGTGTTTTCTATTTTTGATCACATCATTCAGGACGATCTAAAAACATCCTAGATGATCAATCAAAAATAGAAATCCTAATTAGGGCATCATGGTTAAGGCAACCACAATTAAGAAAATCGTCCTAAACGATATTATCATCGTCCGGGATGATAGGCTCAAATAAAAAAGAATCAGCCTCCAGAAACTTTTAGGCATGTTTTATTTTTGTCATATATTTTTGTGGTGTCACTCTATGCTTCTTGTGGCGTCATATCATGTGAGCTTGAGGTTGAGCACTGATTGAGCTTGTATAGACAACAGATGTCACCGTCTCAACCTAAAATTCTGTAGGCATATACTTAATTTTGATCATGCTTCATACCATATTAAGAATAGTGCAATTTTTCCTCTCTGTTACTCCATTTTGTTGGGGTGAAAAGGGTGTTGTTAATTGAAGTCGAATGTCATGCTCGTCAGAATATTCTTTGAATACTTCGGACAAAATTTGCCTCCTCTATTTGATATGATGGATTTTATTGAAGCCCCACTTTTTTCTCTATATTTTTTATTGAAGCCCCACTTATATTAAAAGTTTCTAATTTCTCTTTCAAAAATAAACATATATTTTTCTTGAATAATCATCAATAAAAGTTAAGAAATATTGATGCTTACAAAAAGATGTTGGAGCAAAGGGTCTTCATATATCTGTGTGGATTAATTAAAAAGGCATATTTGCCCTAAAGCTTGCTTCATTTGGAAAATTCTTTCTATGTTGTTTTTCAAATACACATCCTTCACAAATTTGATTTGGATGATTAATATTTGGTAACCCATGTACCATATCTTTTCTCGACATATTATTTAGATCTCCAAAATTCAAATGCACAAGCCTCATTTGCTAAATTCATGATGGATTTTTCACACGTCTTTAAACATTTCATTACTTTATTTTTTATATTAAGAATAAGCATTATATTATTTATCATCTCCACTTGGGCAATTAATTCATTTGAATTATATTTAATATTGAGCTTTTTATCCTTCATATGAATATCAAATTCTTTCTCAAGTAATTGCCCCAAGCTTAAAATAATACTTTTCATATCAAACACATAATAAACTTCAGAAATAAATTAAAAAGTTCCATCTTTAAGTAAAATAAAGATTTTATCTTTTCCTTTTGCCGGAATTTTTTAAGAGTCGTCAAAATAAATTTAACTCTCTATTGCCTCCATTTCTATGAACATATTTTTATCCCTACACATATGATTACTTGCTCCAGTATCTAAATACCATTTTTTTCATCTTCTTCTCCTTTTAATGCTAATAATAAAATTGGATCCTCTTATGTTTCTCTTATAAGGTTAGTTTTCTCTTGATTATGCTAGCATTCGAAAGCATAATGATCAAATTTCTTGCAAATATAACAATGAACATGAGATTTTTTGTACCTTTGATATCTTGACTATTTCTTCCACTTCATTTCTTGAGTTTTGACTTTCTTCGTTATTTCTTTGATATCCACCATGTCCACATCCATATCCTCAACCTCTTCGAAAGTCATAACCACGTGCTCAACCTCGATCACGGCCTTGTCTATAAATAATGTTCAATCATTTGAATTATCTTCATTTTGTTGTTGTCTTTGTCACCATTTAATGAGAACTTTGATTGGAAAACTTGTTTGAGGGTATCCTATTTTTTCTTCTTTTTTTTCCTTTGCTCATAAGCCATTAAAGAGTCCATTAGTTCATCAATAGTCATTGTCTCTAAATCTTTAGCTTCCTCAATAGCTACTACAATATGCTCAAATTTATCATTTACTGAACGTAGAACTTTTTATCACTCGAACATCTTCTAATTTTTCTCCATACCTTCATAGTTCATTGACAATAGTCAAGACTTGTGAAATAATTTTCCACAATTTTTTCTTCATTCGTTTGAAGTGCCTCAAATTCAGCTCAGAGAGTTTGAAGTCGAATCTTCTTTATCTTGTATATGCATTTATATGCAATTTGAAGTATCTCTCATACTTGCTTAGAGGTAGATGCACTGGTCACTTTCTCAATGTTTGCCTCATCTAATGCTTGATAAATAAAAAAGAGAGATTTCATATCATTCTTTCTGCTTTCTTTCAACAATTCTCTTTGGGTTGTTGATAATGCTACTTCATATTGATGCTCGACATAGCATTTTTCAACTATCTCCCAAATATCTTGCGAACCAAAATAATGCCTTCATTTGAATACTCCAATTCTCATAATTCTCTTTTGTGAGATAATGCTCTTGTAAATTCATACTACTTGTCATCGAATTTATCTCTGATACCACTTGTAAGAGATAAATTGCTTAAAAGAGTGGAAGAGGATAAAAACAAGAGGAACTTCTATTAGATTTATTTCTCTCTTACATCAAAATGATAAGGCTAAAGGTTTTTTTATACTTGCACAAAGATCATTCTAGAAACACAATCTAGATATTTCCATAATAAAAATTCAACTAACAACTACAAAAAGTTATTTTTTATTCTAGAGATTTCTTCCATACAATTTTATATTAATAAAAGAGCTAGATAGAATTTATATTAAGCAATGTGGAAGACTTGACTTGTAAATAGCTTCAGAAAAAAATGGTGAAATCAACTACTGCAACTTCAAGTTTCCAACACATGGACTGGCCGTGTAGAAAGATAAAATTTCTAATTAATTGTTTCTCTCCATAAGAAGAGATTATTAATTAGCATTCTGTCACTCTCATGATCAGATATGTGGAAAAACTACAAAGTGCAATTAATATTCATCTCTATCTTTGATTAATGAAATTTAGAAAAGTCTTCCCTATTAAAAAATAGAGCATTTACTTGCTTGAACGAAATGGTTCAAAATATTTTAAAGAAAATTAAAATGAAAAGAAATCATATCAAATAATAATTCATCTTCAACCGAATTTCATTTCTAACACCGAAAAAAAATATCATGCGTCTATTTTTTCTCATTTATGTTTTATATTTATGAAGGATAGCGTGGGAATGACGTTCAATTATCGTTTTGGTGACAGTGTGACGTCAATATTGTCGTCTCACTGTTCACAATCGTCAACCGAGATTAAACACAAAAATGTGATTTTAGGTGGCAAAATCAAAATGGTGGAGACCACCGTATTAGATTTAGGATTCGTTTGGGACGGCTTTCCTAACGCTTCTTAAAATAACTTTTAATATAAAAATTTTAATTTTTGTATTAAAAAATTGCTTTAAGAAGAAGCAAGAAAATCGTCCCAAAATAAACCTTATTGTGCTGAGAATAGTATTTGCTCATGCGAGAAATTTCACACTTTGGCGTGGAATTGGGCTTACCATCTAGACTTTGAATGCTTCCTTCCTCGACCCTTTCCAAACGCCTCATGACTGAATAAAAATCAAACCTTTATCTAAAAGCTTCCTTCCTCCTATATACAGATATATAAACGATCATCCCAATTCATTACAGAAGCAAAGAAATTCATTTATCCAACATAATGGCAGCAATTTCCTTCGTCCTCCTCCCCCTCGCCTTCCTCACCGTCCTAACCCCTCTCAAATCCGCCTCCTTCACCGTCGTCAACAATTGCTCAGACACACTCTGGCCGGCCGCAGTGCCGTACGGCGGCGGCATCCAGCTCAACAGCGGCCAAACATGGACCTTCGAAGTCCCATCCGGGACCACCGTCGGCCGCGTGTGGGCCCGTACCGGCTGCTCCTTCAACGACTCCGGTAACGGCCATTGCGAAACCGGCGACTGCGGCGGCAAACTCTCCTGCACCGCCTACGGATCGCCGCCGAACACATTGGCGGAATTCGCCCTCGACGAGTTCTCCAATCTCGACTTGTTCGATATCTCCCTCGTCGATGGGTACAACGTGGGGATTAATTTCAGCCCGACGACGACGAGCGGGTCCTGCCAAGGACAACAATGCGCGGCGGATTTCGTTGGGCAGTGCCCGACGGCGCTGAAGGCTCCCGGAGGATGTAATAATCCGTGCACGGTGTTTAAGACAGATGAGTATTGCTGCTACTCCGGCAGCTGTGCGCCGACCGACTACTCGAGGTTCTTCAAGAACCTTTGCCCTGACGCCTACAGCTTTCCCAAGGATGATCAGACTGACACCTTCTCTTGCCCCGCCGGCACCAACTACAGAGTCACCTTCTGCCCCTAAAAAGCACGCAAATCTTCTTGATTTGTGTGACAGTCCAGCTTAGAAATTATTCTGTGCGGAGTTCGGATTAGAAGAATCGTCAAGAATATGATCATTCGGACATATGAGTGTGTACATAGATGTACATATATTATGTATATTGTGTGTGTACATTCATATGTCAAGATGATTCTTTCTATCTGGACTCCGCATAAAATAGCTAAAAAATTTTATAATAAAGCTATTTAAAAATAAATAAGAAAGCAGTTCCAAAGGTAGCCATAATATATGGTGTTCATATTTGATTTGTTGGCTATCATTGTCTATTATGATAGCTTAAACATTCATAGTTCATTTTATATAATAAGGAAAATTTGAATATTTTATCTTTAAATATTTTTAAAAGTATGATTTAAAGAGTTTTTAGTTTAATTTATTTAAGCCTTAAGTTCTAAATTAAACATTGTATAATAATTAATGACAAGAGAAGAAAATTAAAAGAGTACGTGTAATTATCATAATTATTGCATGGATGAGCTTTCTTAACCTTTTTGAATTATGAATTGAGTTTTTTTTTTATCTTTTTAAATTAAATATTTTCATTTAAAATAAGTTAATCTTTCCATCCTTAACAAGTAATTAACATTATGAAATAATTAATCTTTTTTTTATCATATGATAATTTGTTCATGACATTTAGGCCAATTAAGTCAAATTCATACACATATCACATATACAAGACTAGAACTCAAGATCTCTTAGTTGAAAGTCAAAGCTCCTTACCAACATACCAAGATGAGCTGTGTATAAATTTTTTTTCAATTTCTACTTTACAACAAGCCAATATTGGGTAATATTCTTAAGTAAATTAAAAACGCTTTCACATTCGAGATCTCTCTCTTTAAAATAATATTTAATGATCAAAGTGTACATGTTAAGGAAAAATATGATTTAATGTTTAGGGACACTTTAAATTTTTGTCTTTTAATATTACTATTTGAATTTCTATTTTAAAATTATTAAATTACTCTTTGTTGGTACGAGCATAAATATTATTGTGTGTCATCAAGCAAAAGCTCAAAATTAAAGGCAAACATCAATTAAGGATGATTAGAATTTAAATTTAAAACTATTGTTAATTATACTATATGATTATTGATCATACAATTCTATCGATTTGAATCAGAATATGAACTGAAAATCATGTTGTAAGATCTATATCATGCAATATAATTCATATGTATATTTCATCGAATCAAATATTACTTGATTGATATAGAGAATATGTCACGACCCAATCCGACCGGAACGAATCCCATCGCGTCAAGTCGCGACGGATGAATCCAGGATCTATCTTTGGAATTTGGTTTCAGACTTTCTTTCGAATAATCATACAGAAAACACAGAGCTACTATTAAACTTACAATATACAGAAATTCATCTAATATTTTCTTTCTTCTCATTCTTTAAAATAATCATGTACAATACAATGCATGGCTATAAACAGAAAGAACAGAACAGAAGAATAGAATAGCCATAACCGTACAAAAATCAAAAGTACAAAAATATCTAATCTCAGATCAGACACAGAACGGTTAGTCTAACACCTCCTTCCCATTCCCAGAACCTGAAAACCACGCAGATAACAAGGATGGGCTAACAGCTCAGCAAGACTACACTAGCCAATCAAAATTCCAGAAACTCTCATATCAAAATATGCATGAAGGTGTTAAAAACATTTGCAGTACAGAATTCAGATAATCCTACAAAAATCAGAATATCAGACAGGGGTCAGAGATTCATACAGAACATAAATCAAACAAAATACATATATTCATTATGAACAAATGAAGTAATAGAGACAGAATAACTGAATCAAATTTACGTTACAAAATTATTCAAGTCAGAATTCAATCAAAGTTCAGAACAGATTTCAAAAAATATTCAAATCACATTTCATCACAGATTTCCCTGACCAAGACAGAATCTCAAAGGATTCTGGCCCCTTATGCCTCCCTTCCCTGACACAGACAGAATCTCATAGTATTCTGGACCCTGATGCCTCCCTTTGTGCTTACAGCACCAGAATATATCAGAGATATAGAATTATCAGATCTGAATTCATTTTCATATTCCTGGACCTAGACATAAGCTCAATAGATTCTGGCCCCTTATGCCTGCCTTCCCTGACACAGACATAATCTCGAAGGATTTTGGCCCCTTATAACCCCTTCTGATATCATTCAAACACATCAAATCATCAAATTCAAAAAAATCGGATTACATTAGAAAAATGGTCAGCGGCATAACGTCAGTCCACAGAAATTTCAACAGATCAAATCAAAGTTTCAGAAAATTACCAAATTATCACATATAGTGTAAAACATCATTTTAAGACTTTCATTGTACTGAAGCAATATTTTCCAACATCCAGATAATTTTTTATTCGATAAAAACTCTGCAGAATTCAAACTACCACGTGAAAACTTTTCAGAAAATACTCAAAACGTGTAAAAACATCATCTCTACAACATACCAAAAGTTACGCGATAAAAATTTCGTCGATACAAAGATGGATCACTTTTAGGCTAACGGAAACGAAAATCGAAACAAGAAATTCATCAAAAACTACATTTTTGAAAATTGAGAAAGGCATAATGTGCCTTACCTCGAGTCGATTAACTTTCGTAACTACGGCGACAGACGAAAACAGACCGAAGTCGCCAAAAACGCAAATTTCCCCTTCTCGCTTTCGTTCTCTCTCTCCTCCTCTTTCTCTCTCTTCAAAAATGACATAATTCAGATATTTATTAAACAGGATCGTCCAGACGATGCCCCCGATCGTCTCGGGACGATCTCCTATGGACACATATCGTATAGACGAAAATTAATTCCAATTCTTTTGTCCTTGGACGATTTGCTCTCGGGAAAAATTTCGTACAAACGAAACTACTTCGTCCTGGGATGAAACTCTCTGTCACCAAGCTTTTAACTGGTCGTCCCGGACGAACCCCACTTCATCCTGACGAACCTGGAAGGAAATTGAAAACTGGCTTTCACAGAATATTTATTTAATTTAATCCCATATCATACTATCCAATCTTATAAATTAAATTTAATCAAATAATATTTTATTTTTACCCTCATTCTAATTATAAAATAAAACATATTGTAGTCTCAAACCAACATCTTATATTATAAAGAAAATATAGGATGATAACAACATGCTCAAATACAATATAGAATTCTAGCATATTATTTTTCAAGCCTACAATAATTTATATTAGCTTGTTAGAAACAAAAACAATTTTACCCCCTAAACTCTTTTATAAAGTCAAACAACTGCTGTCCACTTAAATAAACAAACAATTAAATCTATGGACATCTTAGTCTAAATGATTAAATTGTAAGACTCGCTTTCAAACAACTTCCTAAGAAAGTCATAAGACATATCCCAAATCCAAATAAAATTAGCCGACAGTTTAGCCTATAGGGCTAAATTATGAGACCCACCAATGGACTACTTCTATAAAGAAAGCAATAAGACCCGTCCTACCTAAATAATTAGGCAATTTTTAATATAAGTCATGAAACCTATTATTTGAAAATTTTTTAAATGAAATATCAAGCCCTCAAATAAAAATTAACTGGCATCTTAATATAAAAGATTATGTTATAAGATCCAGTTTTAGGCAACTTCCAAAGGGAAGCTATAAGACCTATCGAAATAATTAAATCAACGAGCAACCTTGCTTTCGAGCTAGGTTATAACACTCGCTAACGGGCAACTCCTAATGACAGTCAAAAGTCTCACTCGCTCCAAATTAAACCAACATGCAACTTCTATGAGAGTCGTAAGATCTGTCAATCAAATTCAAATTTAATAAACAGTCTTACTATAAAGCTTAGTTTTAAAGCTCACAAATGGGATACTTCTAACAAAAGCCATAAAACTCATTTTATGGGAAACTTTTAATGAAAGTCATGTCTCCACTTAAATTCATATACACTGACTACTTCTGAAAGAAGTCGTAAAACCCTCTTCAAATCAAACTTTTGTGTAACTTCTAAATGAAGTTATAAATCCTCAAACCAAATTATTTATTGGGTATTCTAATAGATATAAACTTTAAAACCAAATAAAATTAAAACTCACATCTAACCACATCAATTTACTCGTGATCCTTGAGACGAGGCAACCCATAGCTCATGCTAATCAGGCTCCCTGGACATTATAGTCAATGATTATTAATGTTGGTAGTCTGAAACCTTTGTTATACCTGAGACGACAAAATCATGAGATCTTGATTGGGATTACCTTCATTTTTACTCACAATTGAGACTAAAACATATAAAAATTATTCATCTTTAATCGAGAGTTCTCTTTTACATGTTAAGAGGAATAATAAACTAAGAGTACTTGCACTCATGGAAGTAAAAACTCAGTTTAATTAAACCCTAACACTACCCTAAGGGGAAATATAGTTCACTATAATATGACTTAAGGAGAATTGAATCCTATAACTGTAAAGTAGGATTCATGCAGACTCGTTATTTTTCTTAAGCCAACAGAACTATTTTTTAAAACTTGTCTGAATATTTATTAAATGAATTATTTGAACATTTATATAGGTAAATGTGACCTTCTGAGCTGTATTAGCTCACAGTTTATTTGCATTCTATCTTCAAGGTCTAGGAAAGGAAAAGAGCTAGTTAAGTCAGGATCTGATTTATTTGAGTCTGTATAAGTATTCCTTTCTATGATTTTTTGTACAGTCATAACTAGTCTGCTTTGTTCTATACTTTCAGTATGTAGTAAAATACTATAGTGTAATTTTGTCTACACATTTTAATGATGAAAAGAAAAGAATTGTGGAATAGTTTATTTTTATTATACTAGATGTTATTAGTAGATCTGCAGTTTTTTGTTAGTTTTTCAGTTGACATTAAGGAAGAAATTATGAAAGTTTTCTAAATTTATATCCTGGGTTTAACATGTTGCAAGACAACATGATAATATATGTTCCTTCTATAGGTCTTATCGAGTTGGGTTGTGATAAGTGGTAGCAAGGACATGAATAATTTGAGTTGTTGAAAGGCAAACTCACATTCCTTATTCAAAATGATGGCTTGGCACTCCTCAAGATCTTGAAGAAAGATGAGCACCTTTCGTCTGACTTGAAGATAAAACGATTGAGCACGATAACTCATCCATTGAGTTGTTACACAACCCTTGTGGTTTTGATCTATGGAATCTCCAAGATCACATTTACCTTATCAAGATTGACTTTAATGCCTTCCAGGGAGAGAAGGAACCACAAGAATTTTTATGAACCTACCTCAAAGGTACTCTTTATTACATTGAGTCTTGTTGCGTCCTAGAATATTCGCAGCGGTAGAGAAATATATAGTTTAACGTCTTAGCATTGTATGAAGATCCAGCATACAAGAAGATAAGAGAGAGGGTGTAGCGTTCATAAGAGACACCAGAATTTTTATGTGGAAAACCCCTGAAAAGGGGGAAAAACCAAGGGGCCTGGCTTAGTTTGAATGAATCCACTAGTATTTGCAGTCGATTACAAATGAGGCCCTTCCTTGGGAGAAGGCCTTGGCTTGATGGTACAAATGTACATCATATAAAGCTCATTACATAGTGAGAGTTACAATAATATACATGTTTGTGTAATATCAGTTTTGCTCCAGGTTCGTCCAGGACGAAGTTGGATCCTCCGGGACGATCGGTACAGGTTGTTCAAGGAAAACTGTTCTGTCTGTATGGTTCGTCTGGACGAAATCATGATCGTTTGGACGAAAATTTTCCAGAGAACCCGTCGCCGGGGACGATAATTAAATCTCGTCTGGACGAAGTTGTCCAGAGCTGAGATCGTCCAGGACGAAGCTCGATCGTCCAGGACGATCAGTCTGGATATATATAGAAATGAGATATTTTGAAGAGAGAGAAAAAGCTGAGGAGAGAGAAAAACGAAGGAGAAAGTGGAAAAGTGGATTTTAGATTTTAAAACTTTCTCTGCATAACTTTTAGTATGTTTTATAATAAAGTATTATAGTCATATTAGCATGTATAATTTGATTTTTCACTTGATATTTTAGATTGTATAATACTTTATGCATTTTATCATGTATATTAACACCGATACAAATTGGTAATAGCATAAGACATAAGAGCTTCAAAATATTATCATTGATATTGTACATGAATGATTTTACGAATTATAAATATTGAATAGTGTACACAAATTTATCCTCATAAACTCAATTATAGTGTCAAACAACTAATATCCACTCAAATAAATAAATAATTAAATAGATGAGCATCTTAGTTTAAAAGATTAAGTTGTAAGAACTGCTTTCAAAAAACTTCTTAAGGGAAGTCATAAGACCTACCTGAAATCCAAATAAAATTAGCCGTTAGTTTAGCCTATAGGGCTAAATTATGAGACCAACCAATGGACTATTTCTATAAAGAAAGCAATAAGACCCGTCCTACCTAAATAATTAGGCAATTTTTAATATAAGTCATGAACCTATTATTTGAAAAATTTTTAAATGAAATATCAAGCCCTCAAATAAAAATTAACTGGCATCTTAATATAAAGGATTATGTTATAAGATCCACTTTTAGGCAACTTCCAAAGGGAAGCTATAAGACCTATCCAAATAATTAAATCAACGAGCAACCTTGCTTTCGAGCTAGGTTATAACACTCGCTAATGGGCAACTCCTAATGACAGTCAAAAGTCTCACTCGCTCCAAATTAAACCAACATGCAACTTCTATGAGACTCGTAAGATCTGTCAATCAAATTCAAATTTAATAAACAGTCTTACTATAAAGCTTAGTTTTAAAGCTCGCAAATGAGCTACTTCTAATAAAAGCCGTAAGACTCGCTTTATGGGCAACTTTTAATGAAATTCATACGTCTCCACTCAAATTCATACACCCGGGCTACTTTTAAAAGAAGTCGTAAGACCCTCTTCAAATCAAACTTTGTGTAACTTTTAAATGAATTTAAAAATTTTCAAACCAAATTAACTATTGGGTATTCTAATAGATGTAAACTTCAAAACTCAATAAAATTAAAACTCACATCTAACCACCTCAATTTACTCAGGATCCTTGGAAGGAGGCAACCCATAGCTGCTAATCAGATTTCCTGGATATTATGGTCAATGATTATTAATGTTGGTAACTTGAAACCTTTGGTATACCCGAGATGATAGAATCATGATATCTTGATTTGGATTGCCATCATTTTTACCCACAATTGAGACTAAAATATATAAAAATTATTCATCCTTAATCGAGAGTTCTCTTTTACGTGTTAAGATAGATAATTAATTAAGAGTGATTGCACTCATAGGAAATTAAAACTCAGATCTAATTAAACCATGACACTACCCTCAGGGAAAATATAGTTCACTACAATATGGCTTAAGGAGAATGGAATCCTATAACTGTAAAGTATGATTTATGCTGACGTGCCATTTTTCTTGATCCAACATAACTATTTTAAAACTCGTCTGAATATTTATTAAATGAATTATTTGAACATTTATATCGGTAAATGTGACCTGCTGAGCTGTATTAGCTCACAGTTTATTTGCAATCTATCTTCAGGGTCTAGGAAAGGAAAAGAGCTAGTTGAGTCAAGATCTGATTTATCTGAGTCTGTATAAGTATTCCTTTCTATGATTTTTTGTACAATCATAACTAGTCTGCTTTGCTCTATATTTTCACTATGTAGTAATATGATATACTATAATTTTATCTACACATTTTAATGATGAAAAGAAAAGAGTTGTGGAAGAGTTTATTTATATTATACTGGATGTTATCAGTAGATCTGCAGTTTTTTGTTAGTTTTTCAGTTGACATTAAGGAAGAAATTATGAAAGTTTTCTAAAATTTATATCCTATGTTTAACATGTTGCAAGGCAACACAATAAGATATGTTCCTTCTATAGGTCTTATCGAGTTGGGTTGTGACAAGTGGTAGCAAGGACATGAGTAATTTGAGTTGTTGAAAGGAAAACTCACACTCCTTATTCAATATGAATGGCTTGGTACTCCTCAAGATCTTGAAGAAAGATGAACACCTTTCGCCTGACTTGAAGATAAAACGATTGAGCACGATAACTCATTCATTGAGTTGTTACACAACCCTTGTGGTTTTGATCTATGGAATCTCCAAGATCACATTTACCTTATCAAAATTGACTTTAATGCCATCAAGGGAGAGAAGGAACCACAAGAATTTTTTTTTAACCTACCTCAAAGGTACTCTTTATTACATTGAGTCTCATATGTGTTGCTTTATTGTACATATATACACAATTTAACTTTCCTATGTATTTGTGTCAATTTATATTGGTTAAATCATGTACAATGATTTTATTTATTCTTGGTGTAGCCTCTTATATTTCTCTTAACCCCATAGATATTGGATAAAATAACATAATTTAGACTTCATGCTATGAGATTATTTACAAAAATATTAGGGCTTTCTATTCACTCCATACTCATTAGCTTTTCTCATTTGGTTCTATAGCTTTAATCCATCAAGAATACATTGATAAGATCAACTTTCATCCATGGATAAATTTGAATCCAACAAATGCAAATTATATTAATAAATGCTTGAAAATTATCAAATTTATTTTGAAATTAATAAAAAAATTATATTAATTTAAAAATATATCAAACTGTCAAAATAAAATCACTGATCGAGTTTGGGTCCAACCTGGAAATGACTCGACACAAGTTGACCCAACTCGAACCCAACCCATTTTTGTAAATGGGTTAAGTATTTTAACCTAGACCTGACCCGTGTTGGTTGTCGGGTTTACCCCACCTCACCCGCGGACCCATTTTGATTCAAAAACATGCGAGTGAGATGGCAACCGTGGTCAGGGTGAACTGAGATCGTGAGGTCACAGGTTGGGTGAGTCGTTGAGTTCAACTGATCCAGTACTTGAGCGATTGAGCTATGAGATTCTAAGGCCACATGCAAGCAAGTTCCTATTGTCGTCATGTTCATCGTTACTTCCAATCCAACTGCATAACAAACAACGAGCTCCCTTCTGTCATTTTTGTTGCTTATGATCCAACTATAAAAGTATAATAGCAAGCTCCCTGATGTCAGCCCGTCGTCGTCATTGCTTCCGATCCAACTGCAGATAAACGGCGAGCTCAACCTCAACTATCGTGTCATCCAACAAGAGAGGTAGAAGCAAATAAGGGTTGTCAAAATCGGGACATGAGTTGGGTTTGGGACCAACCTGGAGCTGACCCGACACAAGTTGACCCAACTCATTTTTGAAAACAGGTCAGGTATTTCAACCCCCGCTTTGATTCAAAAACAGGCAAGTGCGATGGCAACTGCGGTCGGGCAAACTGGGACTGTGAGGCCGCATGCGAGGTGAGTCAATGAGGTCAACTAGTTAAGCACCTAGAGCTGCAAGGCACTAAGGCAACAGACATGGAGCTCCTGCTATCGTCGTCAACGTTACTTCCAATCCAACTACAGAACGAACGGCGAGCTTCCTCCTGTCATCGTCGTTGATGTCGATTCAACTACAAAAGATAAACGGTGAGCTCCCTATGGTCAGCCCATCGTCTTCATTGCTTATGATCCAATTGTAGATTAACGACAAGCTTAGCCTCATCTGTTGTGTCTTCTAACTCGACAAGAATGAGCAAACCCTAGTTCGTGAAGTCAGCCAGTCGGCATCGGTGCTTCTAATCCAACACTTCAGGCTTCTGTCATCAAAGGAGGCGAATCAGGATTGTGCAGTGAAATTGGGTCAGTCCTGGTCAATTTTGGGTTAGCGGTTTGACCCAGACCCGACCCGATTTTTCAAACAGGTCAATTTTGAGAACATGAACCTAACCCATCTGCCATTTGGGTTTATCCTAACCCAGAATTTTCGGGTCTGATTTGGGTCTGATTTTCGTGTCATATCAAATATTGACACCCCTTGAATAAACCCTAGTCCTTGTCATTGGTCTGTCGTCGTCATTGCTTTCGATTTAACCCTTCTACCTTCCATCGTCGAGGGAGGCGAATCGGGACTGTGCGGGAAAATCAGGTCAGTCCGGGTCAATTTCGGGTTAGCATGTTGACCAAGACCCAATTTTACAAATAAATTAATTTTGAGAACTTGAACTCAACCCGTTTACCAAATGGATTGACCCTAATCTAAATTTTTATGTAAGGTTTGAGTCTAATTTTGGAGTCGTGTCAACACTCCTGCTTTTCTGTCTGCCATCTGTATCTGAATTCGAATTGATGATTTCGTGTAAGCATCTTTGTTGATCGTTTGCTTCTGGAGTTGAAGGTTGCTTCTGCCATGGATCCTGAAGACAACGGAGAAGAGGTGGCGCCTCTTGTTGTTGTGGTTGATGACTCTTCCTCTGAAATCAGGCGACCAAAGAACCATGCCAGGGACGCCCATATCCTGAGCTTTGCCTTCCTGTTCATCTTCTCCGCTTATGGGGCAGCTCAGAATCTTCAGAGTACTGTCAATACGGTGATTCTTACTACTTTCCCTTTGGCGAATTCTTCTTATGAGATTTATGCTTTTTTTGTTGGTTATCTTATGATTTGTTGGTGGTCTTTCTTTAGGAGCAAGGTTTGGGAACAACGTCCATGGGGATACTTTATCTATCTTTCACTTTTTTCTCTGTTTTTGCTTCCGTGGTGGTTCGGTGGTTGGGGTCAAAGAAAGCTCTTGTTCTGGGCACTACGGGATACTTGCTCTTCATAGCTTCCAATCTTAAACCTTTATGGTATGGCATCGAACTTTCTTCAGTGTTCATTTGGTTGATTGTTGATCGTTTTGAAAATTTATGATTTTATTTTCACTTATTTTGTGTGTGAAATTGAAATCGTCACATTTGAGGGTATTTTAAGGAGTTTGTGGTTCTTATTGGAGCTAATGCCGATTTTTAAATAAACCCAATCAAAGAAGAAACTAGCAAATTTTATCATTTTTCAAATCATGTTTTCTACCTTTAAACCTGTGTGACCTTATAACCTCATAATTAGAGGATTCTTATTGTGTGGCTTAAAAGATGAGTCTTGGTGTCACTTACTAGGTTTTCATCTTTGTTATGTATGATGTTGTTGTAATGGAATTTCTGGTGGAGTTTCTGAATGTTGAAATTTGGGACAGTTTGTCTACCCTTATCACCTAATATTATTACTCTGACTGACTTCAAAAACCTTTTATTTTTCTTGTTTACTATCACATGTATCTTAAGCTTCGTTTGGGAATTCTTAAAGCGACTTTCTTGTACAAAAATTTAATTTTTGTAAAAAAACCACTTAACCACTTTAAGAAGCAGTAAAAAAGCCGTCCCATGAAGCCATAATCTATCGTCAAGATGCCTCTCCATTCATCAAATTTTGTCTGCTCTATGCAATCATTTATAAGACATTCAAGCAGGACATATATATTCCAGATTATAGTTCTTCCTCATGTGGGTTTGCTTTTATAAGCTCTCTGAATTTGTAATTCATTGGCATTCCTCTTTCTCATTCAAATTTGGTGTTTTGTTATACTTTTAGTTCATTGGTTTTCATTGCGGTTTGTTTTCGTAGGTACACGATGGTACCTGCTTCATTTTATCTTGGTTTCACGGCATCTATAATCTGGGTTGGACAGGTAATTAAATGCTGATAATATGCTTCCATGTTACTAGTATACTTTATGGCTTACTCAACATACTCAAAGGTTTGATGTAGTGGATCTGATAGGGTACATACCTAACTTCGGCTGCACGCCGCCATGCAAAAGATTGTAAATTGCATGAGGGAACTGTTATTGGTAACTTCAATGGTGAATTTTGGGGGTTTTTCGCTAGCACGCAGGTATGCTATGCAATTGTCCTTTTTTTCTGAAACTTATAGATTTTTTTTTTTTTTTTTGATGTTAGAGTGTAGGCCTGAAGTAAAGATCAACCCCTTAGACTTCTTATTGTTTCATGATGCAGTTGGGGCACTTTTATTATGTTGTATTGAATTGAGCCATATTCTTTTTTGTTATGGGAAATAAGCCATTGATGAAGCTAACTTATATTTTGCAGGTTATTGGCAATTTAATTTCACTACTTCTTTTACAAGATGGAAATGTAAGTTGCCATACCTTGATCAATTTTGGAGGACTGTTGATTTATTATTTTAATTGTCTTCTTGTCTATTTCTATGTTTCTATTTGTGTAGCAGCTTGGAATATGCCTATTTATTGTCAATCTATATGTAATTGATGAAATCCTTTTTGAATAGCTTCCGTTGCTTCAATGGAAGTTCCATTCGCCAATCACAAAAGACTTAAATATTGTTATCTTAGTAAGGGTATTATTTTGTACACTTTTTCTGGCTACCTTCGACTCAGGAATGCATCTATGCCAATTTTACTATCAGTTGAGTTGTCCTAGGTTGAGTATTCACTTCTCCCTACTGTCCGTAGTTATTTCCATTGGGTGGAACATGCATTGACTTAATATCTTGATCTTTTGACGAATTATGAGTGCAAGTACAGAATGATTTTATAACATGTCAATCATAGAAGGCTTTGTCAATATTTTAGTTTTGCCAAGTTTGCAAAATTCCATAATCAATTGTATTGGGTTGGATCATATCAGCGCTATTTTGCAAATCCATTGCTTCCATCTTGCTTCCACCTTTCAGTTAAGGAATGCTTGTAGAACAAATTTTAGCTTCTATTGTCTCTCAGATTGAATGTTCTCTTCCCATTGTCTATAGTTACTGTTAGTTCAACTTGTCCCGTTGCTGCACTGCGAATTCTAATTTGGTGGCATCATTATTGCAATGCTTTCTGGATTCTTTAGCCCAAATAATCTATAACAGTGGAATTTGTCACCTCCAATCCTCACTTTTTTTGTGAGCGGCAAGGTTGCTATCGGATTTTTTTTGTAAAATTTCACCTCTTAAGCTTTTTGAAAAAAAAATACTCAACATGCTTGTAATTCTAGAATCATTTATTGTGGACAATAATGCACTAAGGACCTTATGGAAGCTATCTAGTTGCGAGAAGTTTAGATAGTTTTACCGAATATTCAAATGAGCAACCAGTGCATTGATATAATGATTTAGTTCTAAGGGAAGCTTTCTTGTAGATACAAGGAAGGTCAATGTAAGCATGAGTCTAATAATTAAGGCTTCGTTTGGGACGGTTTTTTTCCTGC
The DNA here is from genome assembly GCF_001605985.2 of Dendrobium catenatum. Lineage (NCBI taxonomy): Eukaryota > Viridiplantae > Streptophyta > Magnoliopsida > Asparagales > Orchidaceae > Dendrobium > Dendrobium catenatum. Next base: position 780,997 of record NW_021319188.1, read on the forward strand.
TTCTAAAAACAGCTTTCTAGGATAAAAATAAAAAATTTTAACCAGAAAGCTGCTTTAAGAAGCAGTAAGAAAGCTGTCCCAAACAAAGCCTAATTTGGGTTGGTATTGCTTAATGGACCATAGATCACTTGCATGGGTTATTTCTAGGTTTATCTATATATCATCTTTAGCCTATGTTGATGTAGCTTTTTTAATCAAGGAATGGTTTATCAATTTCCATTTAACTTTAGCATACACTTATTGTATTTTCCTTCCTGCTTGGTATACTTTTTCGTGGATATTGTTAACTTGACTGCATGATTGTAGGAAGGAGGTAGCCCCACTGGAACAGGCTTACTTTTTACTATCTTTCTTGGCTGCATGATTTTTGGTGCAATATTGATGTGCTTCTTATCTAAAAGAGATGAAAAAGAGGATGCTCTTCTTTCACACACTTCTATCAGACATTTACTGAAGTCTGTCGTAGTTCCTTTACTGGAGACACGAATTCTACTAATCATTCCTCTTATGGTATATTCAGGGTTGCAACAAGCTTTTGTATGGTAAAGATTTCTTTTACTGTTATGCACTCAGTACATTACCGAGAATGATTCAATTGCTTGACTTGGTTTACTTTTTGGCATTAATTAAGTTATTTTGATTGGTAGGGCTGAATTTACAAAGAAAATAGTAAAGCCAGCTATTGGGATGTCAGGTGTTGGTGGTGCAATGGCAGTATATGGTGCAGCAGATGCAATTGTATGTGAAATTTCCAAGGACTCTTTGTATTAGTAGTCATGGCGCTTGAATCTTGATGCAATCTATTTTTTGTTGTGATCTTTACAAGGCTCTTTAGTAGTTGCCAGTTCACCATAATAGCAAGATTGGTTCTAGTTCACCAGTTCACCATAATAGGGCCGAATTTCATGTGATTTTTCTGTGTAATCAACTCGAGTAAGACATATTGTCAGGGGCCTTATACCATTTTAATTTACCTGTCAACATACAAGTTTTTCTGTTATGCGGCCGGCCCAGTAGGGGCCGGCTGAACCGGTCCAACGGTGATTGGTTTGAGTTTACAACCAGCGGCCCAAGGTTTGGGCGGAACCTTTGGGGGGGGGGCCGATGGCCCAAGGTTTGGGTAGAACCTAAGGGGGCAGAAGCCCTAATGGGGCCCACTTGCTTAATTAAATAGCATTTAGGAGGGAAAATTTGAACTAGGGGTTATTTAGGGATTTTGTAAGCCTCCTTTGGCCTTTAATAGTCTCTTGGAGATTAGGGTTAGGGTTATCTTGAGATTTGCTGACATTTTGAGATCTAGGGTTTGTTTGGGCTCTAAGCTTTGCTAGAGATTTTGGAGAGTTTCTTCCTCTCGAATTAAAGAAAATTGTATCTTGCTTTGTTTTTCTTGTTTGTTGATTGAATCAAAGTATTTTCCTTGTGTTTCTTCTCCAATCTACTAAATTTCTTGCATTGTTCTTGCTGATTTCTCCTTGAAATCAGCCTTTTTACTCGCTGTTTTTGCCAATTCTTGCTAGGTTTGCTTGCGAACTCAAGTATTACCCTTGGGGTTACTTGCGAACTCAAGTACTTCCTATCATTTTCCTTGGTAGTTTGATTTCAAATAGTCATGATTAGTTTTTGGGGTCCTTTCTTTTGCTGATCTTACATTTCTTTAGCTGCATATCATAGTTTTTCTATGTCTTTTCTTTGTTTTTTTGGCAACATTAGCTTACCCATGTTATCTGACTATTTTAAATCTCTCATGCTCTTTACTAGTGCAGAGTTCTCTGTTGGCTGGTCGGTATACATCTGGTCTATCCTCTGTGACAATAATTGTCTCTGTTGGATCATTTCTTCAAATTTCTGTCCTGCTATGGCTGCTTTTTGGGTACAGGTGAGTTTCTGGATGCAGAATTATGATATTCTGCACATTTACAATCGGTGTTTCTGTTTCCCATACTGTTGGCTTAAACTAGGCTTTGAAAGTTCTGACATGCTTTGCTTTTGGATTTGCTTGTGAGCAGCTTAAGCCCCGGAGTGCTTGGCTCGGTATTGCCGCTTCTCATTGGTGCCATATGGGGAGTTGGGGATGGAGTGTTTAATACACAGCTGAATGCCTTATTTGGAATGCTTTTTAAGCATGATACGGTAATCATTTCTACTTGTTTTAGGTTTCGTTTGGAACAGCTTTCTTACTGCTTCTTAAAACAGCTTTTTAATATAAAAATTAAAATATTTGTACTAGAAAGCTACTTTAAGAAGCAATAAAAAGCTGTCCCAAACGAAGACTTAGAAGTCAATATGGGAACTTTTTTTTTCAGCATGAAAATTCTTTCTTAAATGTCGTATGTAAAGATGTCATCTTGGAATCACGTAGGATACTTTCTTCTTGTTATTATCTATAGTTCAGTTTAACTTAGCTTCGGGAGAGAATTACAAATCAAGCTTGAGATGCCCATGACCAGGTAAAACCTATTTAGAAGGGAAAAAAAGGGATTGCAGAGGAAAATTTTAGAGATTGTGATTCCTCTAATTATTTGTTGCCAAAATTAGGAGATTTAATTTGATTTGATTGGGGAGATCTAATTGGAATTAATTAGATTTCCTTATTTTGTTTTGTCTCAATTCTATAAATTGAGTGTCGAGGGTTGTTGTATGCAATAGAGAGAGCTCGTTGTAATTTCTACTTCTCCAATTTAGTAAAATAATCATCCCCTCCCTGTAGACGTAGGCATCTTCGCCGAACCACGTAAATCGCCGTGTTCTTTGTGATTGTGTTGTGTGATTGACTTTATTTCTATTGTGATTGTTTGCACAACATGAACCTCATTTTTTTTCTGCTAGTTCTTCTTCAGTTTCTTCTTCCTCTTCTTACGTCAAATCATTGGTTAATTTGTGTGACCAACAAAACACTTTTGAATTAAATTCTTTTATTCTAATTCCAATAGATTTCTTTTTCATGGTTTTGTGACCTTTTTTATATATTGTAATTACATTAAGTACAAGTTTCAAAAAAATTTGCTTTGCTTTCTTAATTTTTTTATCTGTTGGTCGGAAAGAACACTTTTTCTCCAAAAGAAAACTATGTTTATACTCAGATATAATTCATCAATTGAGATTAAGGAATTTTCTCTATGATTCATAAATTATTGATGGTAAAATTCTAAGGAAGTTCATTAAGTGTATCATAAATCTTATTTATTAAAAAAAATATTAAAGCTACTGTGGTTGTATTCATGCTTGCATGTGAATGATTTTTTCTAATTCTGCGATGTGGCCCATCATCATTGGATTTTTTCTTTCAATTCTCGTCATTAGAAGATATAGTTCTATTTTCAATTAAATCACTGCTAGGAGGTCAGTCATTTTTGTTTAGAATTTGGATTCAACTTTGCAATTCATTATTCTAATATAACTTTTATTCATTGATACAAATCCAAAATTTAGAAAGAACATCATATAATTGTTCTTTTACGTACAAAACTTTTTGTTTTGTACTTCCGAAAAGGTCAAATAAAATAGAAATATATATATGTTTCCCATTACTAGTACAACAACAACATTAAGTCTTTTATCCCACCATGTGTGGTCGGCTGCATGAATCATTTTTCTCCATTGTGGTCTATTAAGAATTAAATTCTCATTTAAATCTAATAAAGAAATGTCATTTCTAATATTTTATAACCAAGTCTTTTTAGGTCTACCTCTACCTTTCTTAACATAAGTCAAATCCGATACATCTACTTTCTTAACCAGGTCATCGGAAGGCCGCCATTTTATATAACCAAACCATCTAAGACAACTCTTTCTAATCTTAACTATCATAGGATCTACTCCAACCTTTTCATGTATATGCTAATTTCGTATCCTATCTGTAAGAGTAAAGCCACTCATCCACTTGAGCATCCTCACCTCCGCAACACTTAACATTATACTTCTCTTTTAATGGCTAACATTCTGCACCATAAAACATTGCAGGTCTCACCGCCATCTTATAGAATTTTCCCTTAAGTTTGAGGGGGACTTTTCTATCACATAACAAGCCCGCTGCCTTCCATTTCATGTATAATTAAGTTATTGAGGATGAATACCCTTTCATCTTGCTCTGGATCTATATATGGTAGTGGTAAAATATCTTGACTGGGTTGGTTTATCTTGCCAAATCAACTAAATTAGTTAAGAGTATATATAGTTTATATATAAATTAAAACCATCTTAATATGAAGTTTGAAGGTCTTTTCAAGGACTGATATATTGCAGTTATGTTCCTCTTACCGAACAGGAAGCAATCTTCGCCCAGTTTAAAGTATGGCAAAGTGCAGCAATAGCAGTTGTGTTCTTCTTGAGCCCTGCCATTGGCTTGGAGGCTATGGTGATTGTGATGATTGTAGCTCTCTTCATAGCAATATCTGCCTTTCTTTTTCTTACTCTTCACATTGAGAAATCCTCTACTGAACTTCATGAGTAGTCCTGTATACCAATTGCTCATTAGAAAAATGTTTATCTATGCTATCTTTTGTTCAACAGAGTCTGGTTTTCAATTGGTATGTTTGTATTATGTGAGAATGAATTGTCATTAACACACTTGGATTAGTAAATCTACTTAGGCTTTATTTGATACGGATTTCTTACTGTTTTTTAAAACAATTTTTTCGTACAAAAATTATAAGAAATAGCAAGAAAGCTGTCTCAAACAAAATCTTAATCTTCTAGTTCTTAAGCTGTTCTAACATTTTTATAAACGTACTTGTTTCACATTCTGTCTCTAAGAGTGAAGCCACTTATCCACCTGAGCATCATCATCTCTTCAAAAAAATTTAATTCAATCATGACTAAATTTTATTCAAGAGTCTACACTTTACATATTTTTAATAATGATAAAGATTTATGTACCCAAATCTCAATATAAAATGGAATGATTACAAAAGAAAATATTTATAGGAATTTTTATAAAGATTGTTTAATCTAAGAAAAATTAGGTATAAGAAAAAAAAAGGTACTCTTTACTAAAATTTTAAAAAAAATTGCTATATATGAAATATGTGAATAATTAATCAGTTTGTGTATTAATCTAAATTTCTTTTTTCTTATTTTGAAATGCATATGGGCTAAATTTTGATTAAAATATCTCTTTCTTTTTTTTTTTTTAATTTCTTTACCCATCTTCCTCAAGATTGGCATCAATCTTAACATTGGTTTTTTTTTTTTTTTAACAAAATAAAATCTATGTTTGGTGGAAAAAATATTTCATGTAACTTTTTCTAATATTTCATTAGAATATACTAAAGAAACTCACCAAGTACTTAGGAATTCTTCAAAGGTATAAGATTAGAGAACTTATTTAAGGAACTCACCTAAGAGATTTAGGTTTCATTTGGAATATCTTTCTTATTATTTTTTACATTAATTTTTTAGTATAATTTTTTTTTTAAATAGTGAAAATATAGCGGCTAAAAATTATCTCAAATAAAGTCTTAGGTTTCGTTTGGGATGACTTTCTTATTATTTTTAGTAAGAAAATCGTCCTAAACGAATCATTAATGTATTGGAAATATCAAAAAACTTTAGGTCTCGAAATTATTGTTCATTTATTCATTTGAAAGCTAACTAATCTTAAAATTTTGAAATCATGCTTGATAAATTAGATCAAAGTAAATGCTAGAAAATATGTCTAGATCTATAAGCCTTTGGTCTTTAAGATTCTAAAGAAGACAAATTTTGATTAAAATAATAATAATAAATTTACTATAAGCAAATAACATGAAAAAACCATGTAGTTACATATGGTTTTCGATCAAGAAAAAATAAATAAATAAATTGAGTTCACATAAGGGGTATTCTTCAAGTTATATGTAGATCTCACTAGTTAGATTTTTATGCTACCAACATAGGTTTACAAGTAATATACATAATATTAACATAAATATAAGATTAATCTATCATAAGAAAGGATTGATTAATCTTAAACTTGTTTGATTGTCTCACATGATTTTAGAGACAAGTCCACCAAAAAAAAAAATCCCTTCTACTATCTAAAAGTTCTAACCATATTTGCTCATTTCATATTCACTTTAGTACCAAATATAATGGTAGTGAACGGGTCTTTTGGCGAGATTTAAAGCTATAAAGTTTATGAATCTTTATTTTAATATTTAAAGAAGTGTCGTGGGAGTTTATGATGGAATGATGTGGGGCTTTGAGGGGCATACTAGTATGAATGACAAGGCTAATCATATTTGTGCTAATTTGGGCTAAATTGGAAGATTATTTTGTGAGATAAATGATTGGAAATGATGGTGGTTGGTTAACTTAGAATTTTAACTTATGATATAGAGTTGATGATATAGTTTTGTGGAGTTTAAGTAGGGAACAAGACTAGGTTTTAATATTGTGTGGTTTGGCCGAGAGCTATATAGAATCATTTTGAATGTAACATTTTATTTTTTTGGTTTATTAGTCTTAAAAGTTGCTTATGAAGTGGAGAAAGAGGTGTGAAAGGTTTATAGTTGGTGTTAGGGAGGAATAATGTATAACTTTAAGGAAATGGTGATAAATATCCATTCTTAAAAAAAAAAAGGCATAATTGAAACCATCAAATATCAAGCAAATAAAGAACATTTCTCCACCAAAATATTTCATTTCAAAGTTGAACATTGCAATGCATATCACCCTATATTTATGAGCATTACAAGGCTTATGGGCAACCAAATTTGGAGAAAAAATGGGAGGAGAAAGGGTGGGAAAATGGTGAGTTAATGGCTATTAATAATGAAGAATACCAGCCACCTTTTTTTAATACTTGATCTATATTAAATGATTAAATCATGCCTTGGATTAACATATAAGTCCCTAGCTATGTGAATTTTAAATATATAAATTATATTTTATGTTTTTTTTTTTTACTATTTTAGTTGTATTTTGCTTATGTTGTTTTTACAACTTTTACAAATCAACATATCATAATTATATATTTATACAAGAAAAAAGGTTAACAATTAAGAGATTCACTAATAGACAACTTCTTATAAATACATTAAGACATATAATAAAAGTTTAAATTGGTAATTAATGTAATTAATAAAATTGAAACTTATGCTTTATTTGGGATAACTTCATCACTGCTTTCTAAAGTAGCTTTTAAGTACAAAAATTTCTTTTTTTTTTTGGGACATTTAGGCCATTTAAGGCAAACTCACACACACAATGCATACACAAAGACTGGAACCTTGGACCTCTTAGTTGGAAGCCTAAGCTCTCAACCAATAGGCCAAGGAGAGTTGTGTAGTACAAAAATTTCAAGTTCAATAAATTTTGTACTAAAAAATCGTTTTAAAAAAGCAGCAAATTTTACTGCTTCTAGAGCAGCTTTTTAATACAAAAAATTTTCAATTGAAGAGGGAAAGATAGGATTTAACTTGCAGTTTGATTTAACAGTTCTCTAAATCTGCTCAATTGAGCATAAGGATTCTCTCATCTCCCTCAGTCGCTGTCGACTTCGTCTCACGCTTTAAGTTCGCCGCACCTTCCAACGAGCAAGGAAGAAGAAGCCTCCTTCCCGCTCGCTGCTCCCTCTCATTCGATCGGCCTAGTACGCGAGATCTCTCGTACGAGGCCACACGAGCCTTCATGCTCGGCCGATCCCACACGTCTTCGACCCGATCCCGTACGCAGCCTACAGCCGCACATCCGACCGATCCCTCCCCCGTCTTCGACTCCAGTTCGCACGCAGACCCGTCCTTCAACCCCTCTATCGCCTCCGTTCGGCCCGATCAAGCAAGATTAGCTCAATTCATGGAAACTCCATATAATATAAGGATAAAAATAGCGAACTGTTCAGAATTATTGTGAACTCACAAAGCTTTTGACAAACTCACCCAAGGTTACTCGATATAAGGCTTTAACAATCCTACATAGGGCTCTGCAAATGACCTGAGAGTTTGACGAGCTATGAATAGCTCGGCTCAATAAGAGTTTATTCATGTTCATTTGATAGGGTAAACGAACGAGCTTGAACAACTTAGTGCTCGGTTTGTTTATGTTCATGAACAGTATCGTTTAACACTCATGAACTATCTCTTTAAAAAGCTCGATTAGAGACTAAGAAGCTCGATAAAAATTATATTAGAGTTTTACAAAATACATATTGTTAAATTTAATAATTTATTTTTACTAATCTCATCTAAAATTATTTAATAATTTATTTTTACTTCCAGCATCCACGTAAAATATATCAAATATCCCGCTCTCTGAACAAATATAAGAAGAATCATAAATCATTTGTTCCTGAACGACCTCATTTGGTAACTCGAAAGCACTAATTAGACACGTTCATGACTGAGCTCATTTGATAGCTCAAGAATACTCATTAGATATTTTCATGAACGAGTTTGTTTGATAGCTTATTAGAAATGTTCACGAACATGCTCAATGTAAATGTTTGTTAGAAGGCTCATTTGTTAAGTTAATATACAATAGAAGTAGAGCTCATTTATAGCTAGATAAGGCTCGTTTGTTTAAAGCTTGATAAGCACAAAATGAATCAAAACATGAATCAAATATGAACACCCATTTATTTAAACAAACAAAGCTTGAACACAGATAAAAAAGCTCAAATCAAACTCAAACCGTACTTAAATAAGCTGATAATAAACAAACTCAAATATGAACATGCGCATGCTCAATTCGGCTCAGTTCATTTGCAGCCCTAGTCCTACAATCCCAAGCTTAAAAATTTCTTACCCACATTCATTCAATAAAGCCGGCGGCTTTTTCTAGTTAAGTTGGTGACTCCATCTAACAAGTCAACAAATTCATCTAGAATATATTTTTGTTGGACAAACAAAAGAACGACAAAGAATTCTTAATGATCCATGCATTCTAGAAAGTTCTTTAATAGTTTCCATCCAAACATTCTAGAAAGTTCTCTAAAAGTTTCCCAATGATCAAGCATTCATTCCAAGATCATTTCTATCTAATTCAAAACTTAGCTTGCCTACCAAAAGCAAGAAGAAAGTCTCCCAAACGAAGCCTAAGACTACGAATATGATAGTTAAAGTTGAAGGCCCAAAAAAACATGAAACATCAATCCATTGGCCAAAAATTCACTTTCATTAAAAAAAATAAGAGAATCATTTACATACTACCAATTGTATATACACATGAAGTTTCAGTGAACCTTTTTGACAAAGCAACAATTTCTACGTTCTGTTCTAAAAGAAATTTATGCTCCAAGGATTGATCTTCAAGGATCCTTTCTTCTACCATTAACAGAAGCAAAAAAAAAAAAAATCCTTCTTTTTGTTGGGCCTAATCTTATACAGGTTAAAGAAGACATTAGCAGAAAAATCATAACTAGTTCAGAAAGCTGTTCAAATCAATACCTCTTTCTTGTGCAGCTTCAATGATTTCGCTAGTTTCACCAGCAGAAGAATATAGATTTGCATAAGATTGCCAAAGTTTGACAGAGAAAGGATAGACTGAAATGGCTTGTTTATGGAACCTGAGGTTGATTTCTAAGCTTTCTGAAGTTTTCAAAACTTCTGCAGCTTCTAACCATACATGCTCTGGTGCAGCAGGAGCAGACTGGAAGATGGAATTAATCAATAGAGTGCCTGCCCAGAACTTCACTGAATTGAAGCTTCGGCTACAAATTCGATATACTGATAAAGCTAACTCATAGTTTGTTGGCGTTATTTCCATCAGAAATTCTACAAAACTAAATGCTTCTTTAATGTCATTGAAGTTTTCTGGTAGAAGAGATGGGCCATAACATACTTTTAGAACAGAATTGATTAGAGTAGATGTCATGGAAACAGGGCCCAAAATGTTATTAACCATCTGCTGGATTCTAGGGTTCTTGATGGTTCTAATGAACCTTCTTGACAGTGGCTCTAAGTGAAGGCTCGACCGGAAATCGACCAAATATCGATTTATAAGGGAAGATAAGGTTCTTAATGGAAAATGCTTCTGTGATTCAATATTAGTTGATGCCATGAATAAAGCATGCTCCATTACAAAGTGATTGTAATCCTCAGGAGCAGCAAGCTCCAATGATTTATCAATAGCACAGCAAGCATCTACAGCACTCTTCTGCAGCATACAATAAAGAAACAGATTAAGAAAGCCAAAAGCATCATCTTTTGTCTTCAATTGAACCGCGCCGGTAGAATTTATATGCGAGGATGAGTCAAAAGAAATTTCAGTTTCCAGTGCGCAGAAGCTACTAAAATCCCTGAATTTTGGAAAATCCTGGTACCACCGAGCCATAGCTTTTTCAGCTAAGTCAATTCTATCATTTGTTAAAGCATACTCAACATATTGATTCCATAGGCATTGGATACCAGGCGTTTCTTTTGGCCAGTGGTAAAGAGCCTCTTCAAATGCTACGAATTCTGAATCAGTCACACAATTTCGTCGAGAACGAACGGCCATCAGAACAAGCTCGATACAAGACGGATACAATTTTAAGTACTTATCCAACAATTCTGTATAACCAGGAAAGCCGAGAAGAGCTGCTACGCATTTGACATGGCTCACAGCAAGAAAATGCATGGATTGAGAAGAAGCTTCATCGATTTCATTAGGATTGTCATCCAAGTATGAAGCCATCTCAGCCGCCGCTAATTTCATAACTTCTAGAGCAAGGGCTTTCCTATCAGATGTCAGTTGAGCAGATGGCCAGTCCAATCCAAACGGCAGACTTTTTGCAAACTCAAACTGTTGCACGGTGGCATGCGGAAGCTTCTCATAAACTATGAAGTATATACAAGAAATCCAGAATAAGCATCGGTCCGGCACAGTCAAGCAAGTGCAGATGTCTCTAAGTGGATTGCCACTGCACTCTTCAAACTCATTAGAAGGCAGAAGTCCACATATTCTAATAATAACCTTATCAACATTCCCAGACATACATAAGAAATCAATCATCTGCAAAAAGATATCCAAGATGTAAGGACTTAAATCCTTCCCATCTCGACCTCCTATGTGGCATAATACATTAAGTACTCCATCATATGCATTCAAACGATCCTCACACAGCATTCGACTGTTAATATAAAGAAGCCACAGCTCATAAGAATCTTTGTTGTACCGCACCTAAAAGCGAACAAAGAATCATAACAATACAAATCAAATGCAATAATACCAACAGCTTACAGAAAAGCAGAATGAATTGATACCAGAGTTGAGAAAACAAAAAAGGGAATGCATGAATCAATAGATCCATCAGAAAATGAAATTTATCAGTCCAAAGTGAAGTTCAAATGATTTACTAATGTAAGTTGCTTAATGGATCATGAAATGAGAAACATGAAATACTGAGAAGTCCTGATCAAGAACCATAAAGGCACTTCGAAAACCGAACAGGGAATGGACACTTTCCACCATAAGGAGTAGCATTCGCAGAAAGGAAAACTACCATTCTTAGAGAAAAATACTAATTTTCTTTCTGCTGCTTCCATATAATACTTACGCAATTTCAGTAAAAAACGCCTCAATGCTTACGCCTCGAGTTTTTGTTATGAGGCTTGCGCCTCAACTTGGTTGAGGCAAGCCTTGAGGCCCGCCTCGCCTCACGCTATATATATTAAAACTTACATAAATCTTGAAGTAAATGCCCAACATTGGACTCTATAGGAGAGGAGGAAGGGGAGAGAACAGTTTATCATAATGATGATTCAAATAAAGAACCCCTTAGTGATGACAGTGTTGATGACTTGTGAGTTCTTATGTGACATGTCATTGCTATTTGTTTTTGGAAATTGGAATTATATGTTAATGAAAAGAATAATGGGATGTGGGAAAGATAGAATTTTGAGTTGAACTATATTTCATGTTGTCTTATTATTGGGATATTTTGATTTCAATTCATATCTTATGCTTTTTTATGTTTTATATTATTCACTCATTAGTATATAAAAAATTTATCATTTTATGTTTACGCAATCTTTTGATTTTGAGGCTTACGCCTCAAAACGCCTTGAGACTTACGCCTCGCCTCACGAATGAAAAACGCCTCAATACCCGAATACGCAATTTTAAACATTGCTATAAACACAACATAAATGTTGAAATAAAATACTCAACTAAGTCTCTCTCATTCATGCCATGAAATTAGAGCCCGAACATTTTTCTCTATCACAACCTTCATCACTGCATTCCCACAATCCACCAACCTACATCGTTGCACCATCTTTATTTTCTCATATTTTTCTATAGATGCAGCCTTCATCAATACTTAGCCATAAATTATTGCAGCCTTCATCGTTGCATTATTTCCCATTGAAGCAACCTTCATATCTATATTGCCGCATTTCTTTCCATCTTTATTTTTTTGGTAGAACCATAATTTTTCTCTATATGTAACAATAATAATAATAAGACCCACATACTCTTGGTATCGGGTCTTCTGGAATTGAGGGATGCAATAGAAATCTAACAAAAGAGCTTCAAAATATTCATTTAACTAAGCTTTGTAATCACACAATCAAGTATTAAGTTGTTCTCTTCATGTAAGGCGAGGCATGAGCTTTGAGCATTCTAAGGCATAAGTCTAGAATTAAATAATTAAATTAATAAAAAATATGAAATAATATGTAATATACTCACATCATCGATACCTTATTACTAGTTTGTATACTATTTATATCCCTAAATATACCTCTAGACTTTATATAATGTGAATAGGAATAATGCTATGAAGGAAAAAATAAAAGCCCTTCAAAAATATTAAACAAGAGAAATAGTGAAGCCACCAAAAAGATATAAACTAGTAGGACATAAGTAGGTTTTTACTATATGATACAAATATGATGGTTCACTAGAACGGCATAAAGCCACATTAATGTTCAAAGGCTACACTCAAATATATAGGATTAATTATCTTGAAACATTTTCCCTAACTGCTAAAACAAGCATAGTTAAGAAACATAAATTTCTCTTAGACTTGGTTAGAAAATATTAGAAATAATCTTTCTTTATTAGATTTAAATGAGAATTTGACTCTTAATAAGATACAATGGAGAAAAAAGACTCATGTAGCCGACCTCATGTAGTGGGATAAAGATTTGATGTTGTTATTGTTGTTGTTGTAGTAAAAGAAAATCACATGGTGATCATCAACAATGTATTTAACAAATGCACATAATCAAAGAGTTAGAGCAACCAAAAATAAGAAATCAAAATGCATGAATAACATTTCGGGACCATATAGGACTTTAGCTTTACTATAGCTAATCATTTGGTTAAAGAAGCAGAAGGTGTCTACAAAAAATAAATATTATAGACCGTTTGCTGGGAAGAAGCTAGTTTACACCCAGTTTGATAAGGTTTGTAGGGCCGATGTGCTTGCAGAAGATGGAGTCTCAATGAATCTCGATGTGGACCTCGGTTCGACAAAATATCTCCAAATTGGATAAAACCTTGGTTGACAAGTTACTAGGCAAACACATTCCCCATTCTATAGTGCATAATGCGCTCATACGGAGCTGTTCACAATCGGGTGATTTTTAGTTGATCATAGTTGCCTCGAACTATTTTATTTGCCTTTTCAAAGCTTCCCAATCGGGTGATTTTTAGTTTATCATAGTTGCCTCAAACTATTTTATTTACCTTTTCAAAGATTGGAAGAGAGAGACGCAATCCTTCGAGGTGGACCGTGGATAGTGGCAAGAAGCATCATTGGATTGGATCGATGGTTACATTCATTTTCATCAAATTCAATGCAAGGCTTGTTTTCCCCAATTTGGATCTAACTTTCACAACTACTACTTATGTACTGGGACTCATCGACATTACTCAAATGGTTGCGATGATTGGTGGAGTCATTATGGATGATGTTAAGTGTAAATTGTGTATTGTATTTAAATTTAGTGAAAATGTATTGTTTTAATGGTGTTTGTGAAGGAAATGTACAAAAAAAGCCAAAAACTATTAGTGTTGAACAGTGCCACATCGCTATCATCAGAAGCATCTTAGCATTCGATTTCACAGCACCCCGATGCCATATTCAAACATTGCAATGTCGAGTTCTCTGTTTTCAAGCACCGCAGTGTCACTAGGTCAGCGTCACAACGCGACACAACATCGTTTAACCCAAATTTAGCACAGCATATTCCTTGGGAAAATGAGTGCCGAAGTGCCAAGCTTTGCAACGCCTTAGCGCCAAAAATCATATTTCAATGCCACGACACTCAAAATTCGGGAGCGCCGCAACGAAGCAGTTGCCAACGCGAGGAGCCGTGCTAACTCAGTCAAAGGACGCACTATTTCAATTATTAATCGTGTCAGGTTAGCCAATGCCGCAGGAAAGCCAACATTACAACGTTGATGCACTAGTTCATTTTTACTGCCACAGTGCCACTTTGTCGAGCTCTGTCCTTGTACTTCCTATAAATAGTTTTTCAGTTTTGTTGTTTAGGGAGTTCTGTCACTTAAGTGAAATTCTATAATTTTAAGTTTTTCATTAGTGCCCCTTAGAGTAAAGTCTAAGGGAGGCTAGGGAAGTGTTAGATACTTTGCATTGTGGAGATCTTAGCATGTTTGTGTAAGCAACTCAGTGGTTGAAGGAGTGTGGAAAAGATCATCTGATGATAATTTTCTTATTATTTCTCTTTTACCTTTTCTTCTAATGAATGAAATGAATATGAGTTTGTTTGTTGTATCTTTCATGTCTGGCTAATTCTCTAGTTTTGAGTTGATGATGAAAAAAACATAGTAACTAGTGATGTAGACTTGTGCCTTGAATGATAAATTGATGCTTTCAATATTTCTCGTTCTTCATTTAATGCATACAATGATCATATGTAGTTAAAATCTAGTGTGATGTGTAGCCTCGGTGGAAGAATGCTAATATAATTATGATTATTAAAATAGAATGTTGGCATGCATAGACAAAAGATGTTTGAATATTCTAAGTTTTATGGAGATGGTAAAAATGTAGGAGCGTCATAAACCTTGAGAGAAATCTAGGGAAGCATATGCTCTAATCCACATCTAAAATCAAAAAATTTTATTAGGAAAACTATGTTATTTACATTTATTAGTCTAAAACTATGTTATTTACATTTATTAGTATCGAAATCTACTTGCAAGTTTTTTTTCCTTTTATTGACAAAAACTTCAAAATATCATTTTTATTTTCGGTAGGACAAGTTGTGCATTTGAAGTGAGCAGTAGTAATTAAATTGCATTTAAGCAGAACACTTCCTCGTGGATTCGACATTCTACCATATCACTTTATTACTTGACTTGATAAGTATACTTGCACACTTTTATTAATTTCATATAAAATAAAACTTAAAACATATTTTAAACTCAGCAAGTCACATACTAGCTCACCGTAAACCCCCATCAAATGAATAAGCAAACTAGTTCATGTGGTAGAAAATCTTATGCGAGAGCTTGAGTGCACACAGCTTGACGCAAAAATTGTTGTTGAGGATTTGGATAAAAGGAATAAAATGGGAAGTCATTTTTCAGAAAATAGAATCTGAGGGGCTCTCTCACATTTGTTTTCAATGTGGGCACCTTGGTCACAAGGTGGAGCAATGCCCGGCCAAAGCTCAGCATAAGCCAAACAGGATGCATCCACATGGTGCCTCGCACACTCAGTTGCAGCACGCAACAAGAAACCACAGCTCACAAAAGTCCTCTAGTGAGGAAGAACAGGATAGGGACTCCAAGCATATGCAACTTGCAGAGGTTAGCAGCTAAATTCAGCTTCAAGGATCACTCTAATTAGCAGCACACCTCCCCCACAAGGCCCGCCCCTAGCTCTATCCAACATGCAAATCACTAGCCATCCAAAGCTAGAAGCCCGTCCCACATTGCAAGCCCCTCAACTCAGCAAAACCCAAGCAGCATAGATATAGAGAGTACGGGCCATTTATTCTTGTCTCTAGGAGGAGGAAACAAAAATCAAAAGCCTAACAACATGGAAACCATTATAGAGGCAATGAGAGGTCTCCATACCATTTAGTACTCTTTTTGAGCTTTTAATAAATGCAATATGCAACTTTTAAAATAAATAAATAAATATTAGCACAAATCGCTTTATAAGTTATCCACAAACATTTACAAAAATATAGAATATCAAGCAGCAAAAGTTCATAGACACCAACCAAACAGTTAAATTTAAAAATTATATCTAAATATGTAATATAAATAAGTAATAATTTATATTAAATTATATGGTTATATATAAATTAAATTTAGATTAAAAATCAAATTTAAAAATTGAAAAATATTTAAATTTAAAATTATCATATTATTATGAGTGCAAATTATTAAAATTAAGATGCATGGGGTCTTTATACTCTTATGTGAGATTTAAAAAATAAATTTTTAAAGTAATTATGTAAGTTTTATATTTCATAATTTTTTATTTCGTTTATTTTTTTTTCATATATTTGGAATGATAACATCATTATTATATTAATTTTATTAAATTTTAAAAATATTATTATTTATTATGTCATCCGGCTCGACCCCGATTAGACCAGTCAAACCGGTCAAACTGTGAACCTCTCCTTCTTCCGGTTAGTTGTCCGGTCCGATTTTTACAACCTTGTCAATGACTACAATAAAAAGGCATTTTTCTTATTATTATTATTTTTAATCCAGATAGGCTATTGGCTCAACAGAACTATAACAAGTTAAAATAGAAGCCGCCAGAAGCTTACTGCATGTAAGAACATGTCATCCTTCCCTATAGCCTTCTCCTTTCTATAATAAATGTGGAGAAAGACAACCCATAAGACCACTGAAGAGGGATCTGATTCAATAGCATGTGACAACAGTGACAAAGCCTGCAAAATTTTGAACTGAAAATGATGAGAAGTTTAGCATCTTTTTAGGCTATATAAAATCAAACTTATTGCATGACAAAGCTGAAGGAAAGATAGTCATGTCAAGAAAATCAATGATATATGATCTGCTGGAAGTAAAACCTTCCTCCTGTCTGGCTCACACAAGTCTCCATCATATTGGTCAAGTGCCATCTCTAGCAATTGTTCACCGTCAGCTGAAACCTGTTTAATTTGTTCCTGTCATGCAACAGTTGCATCAGATCATAGATTTAGTCAGGTTTGAAAACTAATAGAACCATAATAAAGTCGATCACGATAGCAGAGATAACATCAAGCAAGAAAATCCAAGCAAGAAAAGACAATAGAAAAGCCAATACTAAGAGCAAAGTCGATGTCCTCAAAATATAGGAAAATTAACTTTTACAAGCCATGATTGAGGGAAAGCATATTCTAAAGAACCCATAAAGCATTTACAACTAAAGGAGAACGATGAGTTACAAGCACCGTAACAAATCCATCACATATTCATACATGTAGCTACTCATTCAATGCTGAAAGTCTTATTAACGCTTGTGATAAGCACATTCAACTAGAACATTAGAGTGCTCGGTCAAAAGGCTCAGGCAAGAGTGGCATGGTTTCTAAGGTTATATGATCTGCCCTGTTTGGAAGCTAGAATTAGGGGTGTCAATATTTGACCCGACCCGAAAACCCGATCCGAAAATTTCGGGTTCGGGATAGGTATTTTGACCCGTTTGTAAAACCGGGTTGGGTTCGGGTTGACCCGGAAACCCGAAATCAACCCGGTTTGACCCGTTTTTAATTAATTTAGGAGGGTTTTAATGGATTTTTATGAAATAAGTAAATGATATTTCAAAAAATTATAAACATTATTGCTAAAATTAAATTAATCTTGAATTATTTTAAATTAATTAAAGTAAATCTTACCTTAATTTGATTTAGATTTAAATAAATTGAATTAAATAAAAAAATTTAATAAAATATACCTGAATCGGGTCGTGTTCGGGTTGACCCGGACCCGAAGCGGGTCGGGTTCGGTTTTGGAAAACCGACCCGTTTGCAAAAACGGGTCGGGTTCGGGTCAATTTTGGGTTGGGCCCGAACCCGACCCGTGACCTGGTTTTGATAGCCCTAGCTAGAATGCACATTGATATGGTGTTAGGGTTTGGTAATACTCCGATTAGTGCAAAACTTCTGAAATTATTTTAATTGAAATTTTGAAATCTCATACAACCAACTTTCAACTATCGCCTAAAAAAATCAAACTCTACCTAACATAACAACACGCTTATTTATCCCAACATATCTTGTTCCTTAAATCATAAAAGATATGATTTGGCTGCATTTTCTATACATAGACCAAGCATTTTATACAACTTGCTAGCTTTAAATGCTCAAACCAAAAACAAACCTACCAATTATTTTGGTTGATTGGGGCATTGTCAAACAAAGAGATTGATTAAAACTAGAAGGTTGGTTAATATAACTAGTTGACTGATCCGTTTCGTCAACCTATGTAGACAAACCAGCTAAAGGCACACACTCACCTACCACTCCTTCCTCCATTACCTCCTCTTTGAAAACCTTAACTTGCTAACAAAGAAAGTTCATAGCTGGAATGCCTAATGATCTGCACTCACATCTTCTCCTAGCCAGTCCTCCTGGCAAAAAAATTATAAAATTATAATAGAGGAAATATATTCCAGACTAAGACAGAATGCCTTGCAGTCAATATAACTAAAACCATATTTAATTCCCAAATGGCATCTACAGGAATCAAACATTAAATAAAACTAGATAAGTTCACTAAGAGTACAACGGAATGATATCAAATCTAGTTTTAGCTTAGTTTGGCTCAACTCATAATCAAAATTTTTTATTCTCACTCAGCTCGAACAAGATTAGGAATAAATGCATTCAAGTTGAGTCAACTTGAATTGAAATCATTCAAATTAGAGAAGTCACACAAAATGATTTTTTTCCAGTGTGAATAATATATTTACCATCATATTACATATTAAAAATAATCGAATATCAAATATGGTTTATCTCTACTCAGTCCAAGCCAAGGTTTAAAATTACGTAAATAAGCCTCGAGGCGGTTTTCGTCCGTGAGGCGAGGCGTAAGCCTCGAGGCGGTCTGAGGCATAAGCATCATGGACGCAGAATTGCGTAAATGAGAATTTAAGGGTTTTAGCAGGTAAATAATAGCAAGATTCTATCATACAATAAAAACATCTAAATGACATGTGGAATTAGTGGAAATTAAGAAAATAGATGCAATAAAAGCATATTCCAAAGTACAAAACCACAAAATTAAAGTCTATCAGAGCTCCCAAAGTACAATTAAGAAGGAACATATAAAATCCAATCATATTTCATCACTAAATGGGTCTTCAAGGGAATCTTCTTCTCCAATCTATTATGTATAGTGGAGGTAGAGCCCTTTCCACTCTCGCTCCCTAAGTAAGCATTGTGTTCGACCCATTCATCAAAAATTGCTCCTGTTGTAAGTGTTTTATCGTGGTACTTTTCTTCATGTAAGCAATAATTTCATCATTCACCTTGTCCGACACTTTTGCACACGGTGCTACGTTCTTATGAGAGCATGATAAGTGATCATTCATGCGGGTTACTCCGCCCTTCACCACTTTCTCACAAAAAATTGCATTTTAAATACACATGCGTCTTCTCGCCACCTCCTACGTCAACTTAGACCTGTCAATATTGGACCCGACCTGAAAACCCGACCCGAAAATTTCGGGTTTGGGTTGACCATAACCCGAAGCGGGTCGGGTTTAGGTCTGGAAAACCAACCCGTTTGCAAAACCGGGTCGGGTTCGGGTTGACCCGGTAGTTATCTCCTAACAATTTTAGAAGATTTGTATTTGCTCTTGTGTGTACTAACATTTCAGGAAAATTGAACTCAAGACTACGAAGTCTTCAAATCAAATTCAGCATGAGATACTTTGTGAATTTGAAGCTTGTACTTTTCTTTGAAATAAATTTGAAAGGGAGTGATTGTAATTTGAGTGAATAAAAATATACACACACACAAAAGGAGATCATATAAAATTTATACTGATCTTACAGGATGATATCAGTTCATACGGGACGATCAGACAGTTATCTCCTATTGAGCACATAGAACGAATAAGAACTGGCTTGAAAAAATTTTCAAGTCCTATTCGTTCAGGACGAATTTAAATATCGTCCGGGACGATTTGTTTTCTGTAAGATTTTCGTCCAGACGAAATTAATTTGTCGTACATGACGATTTGATCTCTATAAAATTTTCGTCCTGATGAAATTAAATATTATACAGGACGATCTGGTCTCTGTAAGATTTTTGTCCAGACGAAATTAAATTATCGTACATGACGATCTATTCTCTGTAAATTTTTTATCCAGACGAAATTAAATATCGTCCAGGACGATCGGTTCTCTGTAAAAATTTCAACCAGACGAATAAGATTTTCGTCCAGACGATTAACCGACTTAGAACGGTTTTCTGCAATTTTTGGAACCTACCTAGTAATAACCGTTCATACCGGATGAACTAGTTCGTACGGGACGATCAGCTTGTACGAAAAAATTTTGTACACATATACAAAGAGGTTCGTTTCAAGGATTTTATGTAAAATTGTCCAGGACGATCCACGATCGATCAGGACGATCCACTGCGTACAGAATTGAAAACTTGCAATTTTTGGGCGGTTTTTCTTGTCTTTTGTATAAATAGTCCAAATTAGACTGCCACCCAATATTTTTTTGTCATTTGATCTTCGTGCCTCTTAAGAGAATAGCCAAGGAGAAAGTGTGAGAGTGCATTCAAAGGAGGATTCCTACCACTGGAGCGTGAAGGCTTCACTTGGAGTTCAAAGGTAAGAATCTCTACATGTGAATTGGGATGACTTCACTCTTTTCCTTCTAGATTCTTGTGAGAAGATCTGTCAAGGAGATTCGGTTCTCTGCCGACACTTGGAGAGTGTGAACAGCCGAAGGGTTCACTGCCTACACTTGATGAGTGTGAATAGCTGAAGGGTTCTCTGCCCACACTAGGAGAGTATGAAAGGACGATGGTTCTCTGCCAACACTGGGGATTGTGTGAAAGGACGGACGGTTCTCTGCCAACACTGGGGATTGGGTAAAAGGACGACGGTTCTCTACCGCACCGGATAGTAGTGAAAGAGTGTTTTGTAAAGGCTTCTCCGCCTTGCTGTGGGTGCAAAATGAGAGTCACTATTTGTATTAGTGCAATATTCAGAGGGCGCCTCTAGGGAGTGGATGTAGATCTGGTATAGACCGAACCACTATAAATCTGGTGTCATTTACTTTACTGTTTTTACATTTCTGCATTTTATTTTTAATTTTAAAAACTCTGTGGTTGAAAAACATTTTCTAGAAAAACTTAAAAGAAAATTTTTCATTTCGGTTCAACTTAAATTCAAAGAGGGTTTAAATTTTTAAACTATAAATTCAACCCCCCTCTTGGTAGTCTTGGGACATTAACTTAGGTCTAACAACCTATTTACTAGACTCAACAACTTTATCTAAAGCCAAAACATAGGAAGAGGCATTATAACCTAAAGAGATTAGTAAATCATTTTCTTGGAGTTAGATGTTTTTCATGTGGCATGCTAGGAGACATTGTACACACTTGCACCATTCACTATAGTACACATTGGGTTTAGAGACCCAAATTGCATGATTCAGAGCATAACACAAATATATATTAGATTCTTCTTTTCATAAGAAGGGACCCAAACCTGTTTGGGTTCCTAAATCTGACATTTAATTTTTGTAGCTGTGCTCTCACCAAAGACCTCATGAGAGCATATGATACTTAGACAATGGAGGATTGCGGTTCATAATTGCATACACTTGTTGCTTAATAAATTTTGGATTGCATGTTTACATCTATATTGATTATTATTATTTTATTTTTGTGTTTATTAATTTTTTAATTTTTTCATCTCTAATGTTTTTTTTTTCTCTCAAAATTATATTTTGTCTTTTTTTTGGGTTTTTGGAATTTTGTAGTCAGTGTCTAAACAACCCTAAATCAGTTAAAGGGAGAAGCACCATAAAGAACACAATCACATCCAAAACCAAGATTCACCATAAAGAAAATCAAAGTGCGAAAAATAAATGCGAAATTAATAAAGAAAAGAACAAACCAGATTTATAGTGGTTTTGTCAAACCTTTACTTACGTCCACACCTCGGAGGCTCCCTCCATGTATTGCATTAAACTTAGTGTCTCTGCTTTAGCCCCCACAGCTAGGTGGAGAAGCCCTTACAAAATCACTTCCACCTTCCCCGATGGGGCGAAGTAGTCAGGCCCTTTGACACCAAAGAGATCTTATTCTTCCTAAAACTTCCCTCAAGATAAGCCTTGAATCTGATGGTACTAAGGTACAAGCTCACCGGAGCAACCGTGTGGAACCCCCTCCACACTCCCATGAAACCCCCTCCAAGGATCTTCTCCCTCTCTCAAACTCCACCCTTTCCTCTCTATCTTTCAAGCTCTCTCTTCAAGTTTCCTCCAGAAAAATGAAACTTCAAAGGCTGCCAAAGACACATACTAAGTGCTTGTCAAAGCTTAAATAGAAGAGCTCAAAATGAGCTCATTAATTGCAACTTGCTGACTTTATCACCCACAATGATATTTATATCATCCTGTACGATCAGTACAAAATATGATCAATCAGCTAGGATGATTTGGGACGATCAGAAGTTATTTTTTCATATCATCCAAGACGATAATATATCATCCAGGATGATAATATATCATCCTATCCAGTCAATACAAATCGAGGAATATCATCCTGAACATCACCCTAAATAAGAGCTGTCCGATTTCTAATCGTCTAGTGGATCGTCCTGATTGATCCTGAAATCGTCTAGGATGATGTGATCATGTAATCAAATCTTAATTTCTTTCCTTAAATACCAGATTAATTTAAGAAAAATTATGCTGGATCAGCCAGGCCGATGCCTGAGATGATGCCCGGGATGATGTCTAAAAATAAGTAATACCTAAATAGATCTTGCGGCTGATTCTTTTTAATTTGAGCCTATCATCCTGAATGATTCAAAATCATCTAAGACGATGTGCTTAAAGACGACTGCCTTAATAAGGATGTCCTCATTAGGGTTTTTATTTTTAAACTGATCGTCCTGGATGATATAAATATCATCCTAGACGATGTTATCAAAAACAGTAAATACTAAAAAATAGTTAGAAATTCTCACAAGATGTGTGTGTGCATGGTTACTTAGCATCGGGAACCATATTATTTATAATAGACTCAAGAAAGGAAAAATTTATAAATTAACTTAGACTTAATTTATCCAATCTTGAGTTGGTTTGAATTGCACTCAATCTTGTGGACCTGAAAAGTTAGTAGGCAAGGCGGTCGTAGAAAATCATGAATATTTTTTATCATCAAAATTCTAATCCATGAAAATAGATCCGCAACAATCTCCCCCTTTTTGATGATGGAAAACATTACTGGTTGATTTTGTAAAAATGAAAATATTTTGTCCAAATCCCCCACTTACTAAAATAAAACTTTAAAAAATAAGGAAAATCAAAAAAATTTTATTATTTTTAATTTTTGTAAAAAAAGATATAAATACAATAATATGTCATTCCTCTTTGATATTATCAAAAAGAGAAGGGGCATTAAAAAGTTTTAAGAAAGAATAAGTTACCTCGTATTTTATTCAAAAACTTAGTAAGGAATGGATTGACACCGCATAATCCAGTAAGGTAAGAAATTCAGAAATTGTTAAAATAGGCTAAAGTTCTTTTAAAGGCTCAAAAACTTTTTAATCCAATATCTAAATCAAGGAATAAATTAAAAAAATAAATACTAATTTTTCAGAAATCATTTTATAAAACATATCTAATAGAAGATTAATGCAAAAATTGATGAATCAAGAATCATGATTTTTAAGATCAAGTATCGAAAATATCAAGGGTTTTCTTAAGCTTTAAGTAATACAGAAAAAGTAAGCATACTCTTTGTGGGTTCATTTTATGTCTCTTATCAATTTTTGGCGCACTTTATGCATCTTTTACTTTTTGCTACATTTTATGTATCTTTTCAAAATTGGCATCATTGCGTATCTTTTGATTTGGCGTCATTGGCCACTTCTTTTATTTGGCGTCATTGACCATTTTTTCTTTCTTCTTTGAATATGCTACCTTTCTAAAATTTTAAAAATCAAAGTAAAGCCATTCTATTAACACAAAGAACTACTTGATTAAGAAAATTATGAGGTAGATTTAATAACTAGCAAAAGATTCATATGCGATAGATAAATGTAGGGAGATGAAAAAGTTCAATTTCAAAATCTAATTTATAATATGATGAAAATTTTAAATCAAAAGTAGAATAACCTCTTTTAAGAAACAGAGATTGAGAGTTAAAATCTTTCGTTTCCTTCCTTTGACTATTTTTAGAGAAGTCAATCACAACTTATATAAGAATTCAAGAAAAATAGGAGTTAGATTTATTTTCAATAATTTTTTTATTATTTTTAAAAAGATGGTGATGTGTGTGTTGATCAGAGAAAATACTACATAAAAAGAAAAAACTAAAGACAAAATTAAAAATTTTAACTAAAAAGAAGAAAAAAAGAATAAAAAAAACATATAAAATACACAAAAATGAATAAAACATGCAAACAAAAAAAAATAAAGCACACAAATAATGGTTTAAACATCATCTTGCCCCTGGTTTGATGATTCAGAAGCTAGGTCTGCCCAGGATATTTTTTGCTTTTTATTATTTGTCATTTTTATAATTTGCTTAGCTTTATCCTTTTCTTTTGCAGGAAGAGTTCTCAAATTTGGGCACTGATTTTTCATGTCGAGATTTCCTACATCATAAGTAAATAATATCAGAAGAAATTTTAACAATCTTATCATTTTTATCTTTATTCCACTTTTGTTGATGGTTATATTTTAGCGAGCTTTCCAATTTGCTTGTTAAGTCATCATTTTCCTCACCAACTAAGCCACTTTTTTCTGTGTCTTCAACTTTTAGCACTATCGTTTCACCTGCAAAAAAAATTTTTTGACCCAAACTTTGCTCGTACACAATGAGCCAATCAAATTATCAATAGAATATTCATTCAAATTTTTTGATTCACAAATAGCAACACCTTTAGCATCAAACTTATCAAGAAGACAATGTAAAATTTTATTTACTTTTTCAAAGTTTCAAAACTCTTTACCTAAAGCATGTAATGATGTCACAATTTGAATAAACTTCATTTGCCACATTCGAAAATCAATAGACTACAAGAATGTAGACAAGCAAATTTTCCAAAAATTAAAAGTGATATTTTCAAATAAAGGTGGTCTGGTGATTGAATAACGTTCCGTAATATTATGATTACAAAAATTAGCCATGGATCGAAATTCAAAAAGCTTTCAAACTTATTTTTATGAATCCTTCTCTGATACCACTTGAAAGTTCGTTAAGGATGTTAAGCCCATATTAATAAGTCCCAAGGCTAACCAAGAGGGGATGGGGTGAATTAGATATTAAAACTAAAAAACACAATCACATCCAAAACTAAGACTCATCACAAAGAAAATCAAAGTGCAGAAATTAAATACATAAATAATAAGGGAAAGAACACACTAGATTTATAGTGGTTTGGTCAAATCTTGACGTACGTCCACTCCTCGGAGACATCCTCCAAGTATTGCACTTAATTTACTATCTCTCCTTTAGCCCCCATAGTTAGGCGGAGAAGCCCTTACAAAATCACTTCCACCTTCCCCGGTGCGGCGGTGTAGTCGGACCCTTTGACACAAAAGAGATTTTCTTCTTCCCAAAACTTCCCTCAAGATAAGCCTTGAATCCGATGGTACTAAGGTGCAAGGTTGCCGGAACTACCGTGTGGAACCCCCTCAATACTAACTTCAAACCCCGTTTAAGGATCTTCTCCCTCTCTTAAACTCCACCTTTTCCTCTCTCCCTTTTAAGCTCTCTCTTCAAGTTTCCTCCAGAAGAACGAAGCTTCAATGGCTGCCAAAGATACATACTAAGTACCTTATCAAAGCTTAAATAGAAGGGCTCAAAATGAGCTCATTAATTACAACTTGTCGACTTTATCGTCCAGGATGATATTAATATCATCCTGTACAATCAGTACAAAAAAAGCTCAATCAGCAGGATGATTTGGGATGATCAGAAGAAATTTATTCATATCGTCCAGTACGATAATATATCATTCTGGCCGATCAGTATAAATCATGGAATATTATCCTAAACATATCCCTGAATAAGAGCTGTTCGATGTCCAATCGCCAAGTGGATCATCCCGGCCGATCCTGCAATCGTCCAGGTTGATGTGATCAGTAATCGAATCTTAATTGCTTTCCTTAAATACAAGATTAATTTAGGAAAATTTATGCTGGATAGGCCAGGCCGATGCCCGGAATGATGTACAAAAATAAGATATACCTAAATAGATTTGGCGGCTGATTCTTTCTAATTTAAGCCTATTATTCTGGCCAATAAAAAATCTCCCAGGACGACGTGCTTAATGATGGTTGCATTCATAAGGATGTCCTTATTAGGGTTTTTTATTTTTGAACCAATCATCCAAGCCGATATGAATATCATCTCGGACAAAGTTACCAAAATTAGTAAACTCTAGAAAATAGTCAGAAATTCTCCCAAGGTGTGTGTGTGCAAGGTTACTTAGTATTAGGAGCCACATTATTTAAAATAGACTCAAGAAAGGAAAAAAATACAAAGTGACTCAGACTTAATCTACCCAATCTTGAGCTGGCTTGAGTTGCACTCGATCTTGTGGACCTGAAAAGTAAGTAGGCAAGACAGTCATAGAAAATATGAATGTTTGCTATCATCAAAATTCTAATCAATAAAAATAGATTCGTAACAGTTTCCCTCCCTCTAATTTCTTTTAGTGATGCAATTTTCTTTTCTAAATAAAAGTCTATCTTAAATTAACAACTGGACTTTGCAATTAAGATCTTTTCTATCTTTCTATAGTAATCTACCTTATATATATAATATTCAAAAGTCTTTATATCACTTTCAAGTTCTTTGAAATCTTGCTGTTGCATTTATCATATGAATTTGATTCTATTTTGTGGTTTATTCCTCCCTTTATTAAAGAGTGATGTTTTCTTTTTTAATAACTAGAAGATATGCTCACAACTTAGAATATTTAAGAGTTTTGAAAAGAGATATAGCTTGGAAAAATAAACAAAAAAGGTGACCAATGACGCCAAAATAAAAGATGCGTAATGATAATTAAAAATTAAAAAATACATAAGGTGTATCAAAAATCAAAAGATGTGCAAAGTGCGCCAATCAAATTGACAAGAGGAATAAAATGAGTCCACAAAAAGAAAAGCTTCCCTCTCTTTCAAAACCTTTAAATCTTAGAAGAATTCATGTGTCACTTAATATTTTCAAAGGCTTGATTTCAAATTTCATGATTATGATAAGTCACTTTGGAATATTATTCTTTAAGATATTTTTTCTGGAACCAAGTTTTGAACTTATCTTTTTTCTTATCCAACCAGTTGTTCTGAGTTAGGTCTCTTATTTTCAAAAGATGATTTTGCCCTAAGAGAAGTCCAAGCTAGGGTTAATAGGATCATATATTCTACCATTTTTTTATTTCATCGATGTTAATACATTCGTCTTACAAGTCCCTGAATTCAATCACTTGGAGATTTTAGACCTTGTTTTTGAAATAAAAAAAATTATTATTACTTTTTGTTTTTTCATTTTTTTTTTCTTTTTCATATTTTTAACTTTCTGGTGTTGTTGTGTTTTTGGGATTTCTCAGATCATCTCCACCCATCCTATGATTTAAACTTTATTCACATCATCCTGGATGATATTTATATCGTCCTGGATGATCAGTTCAATTCACTTCTAAAAATACATATGCTAGTTATTCTAACCATTTCCCTCTTTATCATTCTGGATGATGAATTAATCGGCCTGGATGATCTGATCACCTTCTGCTTCAATCATCTGTGATCATCCTGGACGATTCTCTTTCATCCTGGACGATGTTATTTTCTCTTTGCCCAATTTATGGAAAATTATCCTGAACTATCAACCTATTCGGCCAAGCCTATACACGTGGTAATACATTTTTAACACTTTAAAACTCGAACGATATGATTAATAATTTATGATCGGCCTGTACGATCCACTTGTTCATCCTGGAAGATACACGTGGAAATATTTTAAACTTTTCTAAATTCAGCTGGTATTATACATTATTGGGCATCATCCTGGACGATCCACCTAATCGGCTAGTATAATATACTTTTTCAACTGTCGTCCGGTTTGACTCCTCAGGAAGATCGCCTATGTCTTATCAACCCAAATGATATCTTATCATCTTAGATGATACGATTGCTTTTTTGACCAATCGACCTTGACGTCATTAATATACCCGATTGGCCTGGACAATTTTTTTGATCGGCCTAGATGAATAGGTCGATTCTTTAAATTCGAAGGGTTCCAGCCATTCTTTCTCACACCCTCTTCTTCTACCAGCCTTATACTTCCTATTGCTTTGTTGTTCTTGATCATGGTAGGAGGAAAACGATCCCGCTACCCTTCTAGGAGTTCCTCAAGGGTAACTTTAAACCCTCGATTCATGGAGGCTGATGATCAAGTCACCTACCAATGATACAAGACGACCAGAATCACTATCTCCCAGTTTGTCAACCTGAACCATCTGTCTTATCTGAAACTTGACTAATTTTCTCACACTTCCTTGTGCTTCATTCTTACTCTTACAGTCCCTTTTAATCATAACTTCTCTTTGAGTTCTTTGCTAGTCTCCATATAAATTCTACCTTTACTTCTTTTGGATCCTATGAGAATTAACGCCTAGTCAAGATCACATATTAGGATTATGCAGAACTTTTACGACTTTCCACCACATGGGATAAACTCTATACCCTATATCCTGATCCTGATTATGATTGGGCTGCAACCAACTATTTTCTTTGAAACACCAATGCTCATTTTCTTATTGAAGAGACTAGCAGCTTATTCAAAGATGCTAGGACTGTCCAACATGTGCTTCGCACTTCCATTATTTCAAAACATGGTGATCGCATTAATATCACCCCACTTCTTTCAATCACCACCTTTTACATTTTTGCACATCGAGAATTCAATGCCATTGATTTAATTTTTTGCTACATCGAGCATCTTACTATCATTCATAATCCAAGACATAAGAGGAAGCCAAATCTAGCCATAGGATATATCATTTCTTATGTCTTAGAATTAAAATATAACCTCAAACATCCTGCTCCACCAAACTTCCAATATGCTTTCCACTACAACAATTCCTTTCACGCTGTTCATAGTACTCATCTCCACTCGGGGGATGGGGAAGCTCAGAAGGAGGAGGCGGAGGCTCCTGCACCTGCTCCTGTACCTATTCCTGCACCTACTCTGCTCCGCCAATACTCTCAACTGGATCAGTTGGTGGAGAGATTTGACCAGTGGGAGCTTCGCTTTGAGGGATACATTGCTACATAAGAGGTTCAACATACTGAGGACATTATTCACCTGCAGCACCAGCATGACCAGGATATGACCTGGTTTGGAGAGAAGTTCTCCACCCTTGCCAGTTACTTTCATCTGCCACCTCCATCACCACCTCCTTCAAATTATCAAGGGCCATCGTTCTTTTTGTTTTTTGTTATTTTTTTGTTGTGTCTATTTTTTTTAGTCTCTGCCTTGTTTCTATTTTACTTTCCTCCTCCTTTTTTGTGATGTCAAAAGGGGGAGTAGTTTGTGTAATATTTATTTTGTAGTTTGATTATGCTATTGGATAGTTAAAACTATGTTTTGTTTCTTCTCACTGTTTCTTTTAAACTGTTCGTGAACTTCTTAGATTATTTTTTGGTTTGCCATCATCAAAATGGGGGAGATTATTACAAATCTGATTTCATAGATTAGAATTTTGATGATAAAAAACATTCATGATTTTCTATGACTGCCTTGCCTACTAATATTTTAGGTCCACATGATCGAGTGCAACTCAAGCTAGCTCAAGATTAGATAGAATATGTCTGAGTCAATTTATAATTTTTCCTTTCTTGATTCTATTGTAAACGAAATGGCTCCTGATGCTAAGTAACCTTGCACACACACACACACATGGGGGAAATTTTCTGTCTTTTTGTTAGAGTTCTCTATTTTGATCACATCATCCAGGATAATCTACAAATTGGCCTGGACGATCTGTTAAAAATAAAAACCCTAAATTAGGGAATCCTGGATAAGGCAGACGTCATTAAGCACATCATCCTGGATGATATTCATATCGGTCGGGATAAAAGGCTCAATATAGAAAGAATCAATCGCCAGATCTATTTAGATATTCTTTCTTTTTGGACATCATTCAGGACATCGGCCTGGACAATGCTGCACAATTATACCTAAATTAATCAGGGAATTAAGAAAAGTAATTAAGGTTTGATTGCTCGATCACATCACCTGGGATAATCATAGGATCGTCCTAGATGATATCTTGGACGATTGACATCGGCCAGCATCTATTTAGGGTGACATTCAGGATGATTTACCTTAGATTTGAACTAATCATCCAGGATGAATTTCTTCATCGTCCAGACATCCTATCAGAGAGATTATCTGGATGATATTTATGAAATTGTACTAATCATCCAGGGCAATATTATATCTGTCAAGATTATGAAGAAAAATCTTTTGATCATCCCAAATCGACAGGGCTAACTGAGTGAAATTTATACTGATCAGCCAGGATGATGTCCAAATCATCATGGACGATAAAGCCAGTTTGTATAAAATAAGAGCTATTCTAAAGCTCTTCTATTTAAGAGCTCTTGTTCTACCATTTAGCTTATCTTTTGTTGCTTCGTTGACCTGCGAAAGTTAAGAGGATAGTGAGAGAAAGGGAGAGAGAGAGAGAGGATCTTATGGGGGTAGTTTATGAGGGAGTTCATAAAGGTTTCTCCAAGCAAGTATCCATCATCATCTTCTCTAGTCGTCATCCTTAGTTCCTTGGGGGTTCTATTGAGGTAAAATTTAGCATCTAATCAAGGTTCTCTACCTACTTTAGGAGGAAGCAAAAGGAGTTAGGTTCTCTTCCTTCTTCAGGAGGTAACAAAAGGAGTTGTGTTCTCTACGTCACCTGGGTTGGTAGAATGGAGGTATATATAGGATTCTCCTCCTTGTTGTGGGGGCAAAAGGAGAGACACTGATTTTAGTGCAATACTCAGAGGGCACCTCCAGGGAGTGGACGTAGGTCGTGTTAACCAAACCACTATAAATCTATGTGTTCTTTATTACTTCTTCCATATTTATTTTCTGCACTTTGACTTCTGTGGTGAATCTTGTTTTTTATTTTAAGATTATATTTTGATCAAAAGTTTTTTAATACCAATTCACCCTCTCCCCCCCTCTTGGTTAGCCTTGGGACTAGTTCATATGGGCTTAACATCCCTAATGAACTTTCTATTTCCATCAGAGCACTTTCAATAGAGATTTAACACAACTAAATGCAACATATTTAAATTATTTCTTATGTGCATTGAAATATGGAGATTATATATATATGTATAAACCTTCACTACTCAAAAATATATTTGGGTAAATTATGTATAACCTATGAAGGAACTAGCGAAGTAAAATAGTCTAGGTTAAACAACATGCTTCATGTATATGAACTATTGTGCATGAAACCTAATGAATCAATTTCTAAAATGTTTACTAGGTTTACACAAATAGTGGCATCCCTGCATGCATTAGGTATAGAATTTACAAGTTTGAAAAAAGTCAATAACATTCTATGTTATATACCCATATCTTATGATGCGAAGATAACTTTAATTACTAAATCTAAGGACTTGAATATTTATTCAATTGGCTATTTTCTTGGGTCACTCATTGCCTACGAGTAAGGAGTGAGTCAAAAGAAAAGTAATGAAGGAGAGAACTGTAGCTCTTAAACCAAACTATTCTAACAGTAATAATTCTACAATTGAGGCACATATTGACATCACCTCAATGACATAATAGTTTTAAAGATTTATAAAAATAAAATGGAGGTATCATCAACAATATCAGAGTAATGGTAAAAGAAACAAAAATTCTAAAGTTACTTTTACACTATTTACTTTGAATGCAAGAAAAACTAGACCACCTCCAAATTGACTACCCCAACCAAAAGACTTACTTGATTAAGGAGAAGGGAGAAGAGAAGCCAAAGTTCAAGAGGGTCAAGAAAAAGACACAAAATTGACTTTGCCTTACTTTTTTTGAAGAAATGCAGAAATTGCATTAAAATGAAAAAGTAGACACCCTAATACTAACTAGGAAAATGAAGCTAATGGTCCCTTTTTTAACAAGAAAAAGGTACCTTATTGAAACAAAATTTGTAATTTTAAACTTAATATAAATGTTAAGAAATCCACTATCTCCTATTTTGAAACTGTTGAGATGCAGGGGATACCAAAGTATTACACAACCCGAGGGTTGATTAGTATCCCAAAGTTCCCATCCAATTAGAGAATAAGAAGTAGTAAAGATCACATAATCATTTAGACTAAATTTAAAATAACAAACTATAATTAAAAAAAAGGAAAGTTAAGCAAAAAGGAAAATTACATTTCAATAAGGATTTCCTAAAATCACTTAAGAATATCATTGAAAGATATTCAAAAAGCTTTTTCCAACTTTGAAGGTCAAAACTCATTGGAATAAAAATGCCCAACTTTAAGATTATTTGCTCCATCTTGAAGTCTCTCTTTACAATGTTGTAATCCACGTGAAAAAACTCTTGCATTTAGTGGGATTATAGGGAAGAAGAACTTCTCATACCGTTCTTCTCTTTGTGATCAGCCAACTTCCTTCTAGGTAGAACTTTGACCGGACCCAATGCTTGGAGCTCTTTGAATAGAATGTGTTTTGATCCGGAAGAATCACTTTTCTTGGAAAAAAAACTTTTGTCTTTTTTAATAATAGTTTTCTTGAAATTCAAATTGATTGCTGATGGAGGAGAATTATCAAAACTTTTATTAAAATCAAGGCTTGTTCTAGAATTGTGAGCAGCCGCCAAAGTTGTTACAACAACAAAATTTTTTACACAATCCACCTAAAAATCTGAATTTTTTAATTCAGAATCAGAATTTTGAACTCCCTTTAATTCAGTAGCAATAGTTGAATCAGTATAGTTTGTTTCCAAAGAATCCTCTTCTAAACAAACTCCTTCCTTAATAGCTTCCACACTTTCAGCATTTTTAAATTCAGGATATGAATTCAAAAAATCAACATTTTTACTAGGCATAATAACTTCCATACTTTCAGCAATTTTGAATTCTGGATTTGAATTCAAATAATCACTGAATCTGTTATCAGAAATAACGATCCCCTTTTGATTAGCATCTCCATTTGGAATGTTACAACCAGCTCCCTCAGGAACAACCATGGTAGCAGGAATTTTAGAATTCAAAATCTGACCGTCCTTGATATGTTCCTGATTTTGTGGGATTATAATTTGTAACACTTCAGCAATGATTGGCTGTTTGATTGTAGAATCTACTCCTTGAATGATCGTTCTTCCATCTCCTTCCTTAGTAATAGCATCAACTTGATTACTCAAAGGATCTATGCAAATTTCTGCACCAGTGAACCCGTCACCTTCACTTTCTTCCAACGCCTCATTATTTGCATTAACACCACATCCATCTGAATTTACTTTGAATGAGAAAACATTACAATTCTTTTTTTCTAGAATTGTTCTTCTTTTGTTCTTGTACTTCACATGCATCCAAGGCCCATAAGGGTTTTTTTCAATGGAAGAACTGGAATCACCATCAATAGCAGGATGTTTTTGTGTTTGAGTTGAATTTGGACACACGGAATCAATATGTCCAATCTTGCCACATTTGTAACAAAATGAAGATAGATTTTCAAACTCAAATTTCTGAAAAAATCTACCATTAAAGCCTTCCACCCAAGTACCAAAAGGTAGTTTTGAATTCAAATTTACCCGAATGCAAGCTCTAGCATATTCTCTTCTCCCCCATCTAAACATATTACCATCCAATAAAATTGGAGTTCCAATTCTAGTGATATTGGATTCATCCCAACAATTTAATGGTAAATGAGGAAGACGAACCTAAATTGGAGCTGAAATCCCATCAAAAGAATTAGGTGAGAAGGTAGGAGACCATTTGTCTAAACCTACCACAAACCCTCCTACAAACCAAGGTCCTCCATTAAGAACTTCATTCATGGCTTCAAGTGACTGAAAAGAACAAAGGAGCCAATCTAGACCAAGCAATGTAATATGAAATCCCCCATATTTCAACCATTGCTTTCTTAATTCAAAAGAACACTTAGAAAAA
>NW_021319188.1:815311-840123 GCF_001605985.2 Dendrobium catenatum
GAAAAGGGGAAATGCGTTTGAAGGAGGATCTACCTTTTGAATCCAACATAATTGGACTCGCGGTAGAAAGAAAATTTTTGGTGTTCCGGTCATCCTTAGATGACCGGCCACCTTCTTCCATCCCAAACACTAGCACCCGAAATCTTCAAAGCCTTCTTCAAAATCCTTCCTACTTTTGTGGAGCTTCTCTCTCTTCCTTTGGCTGCTCTGATTACTGATTATAATTGACTTTGCCTTACAATCTTCAGAATAATAAGCAAAGTAGGAGGAAACATACTTGTGTCTTATGGCTAATGATAATCTTGCTCAATTAGAACAAGATGAGATATATCAACTTTCATATGATGAATTACTCATGATTTCTAAAAAAATTCATTATTTGTATTGGAAGTTAAAGAAGACACATACCAATCTCAATACTAAATTATCTACTTTACAAAAAGAGCATACTTGTTTAATTACTGAGTATTCAAATTTAGATAGTGATCACATGACCTTACTTGATGAATATAATGCCTTAAAATAGATATATATTGACTTAACTAATACACACAAATCCTTGAAAACATATCATATTGAATTAGAGGAAGCGTACAAAGGATTAGAAGCATGTGCAATAGAAATAGATAGTAATGAGCATGCATTGAATAGGAAGTGGCCAAATTTGAAAATGCAAATAATTTCTTAAAATAAAAAATACTTGAACTTGAAAAAAATAGAAAGCCACCATCACTCATATAATGATATAAACCTACATCACATCATGCATTCATTACCCCTAGGAAGAGGAACAATAACCCACATTGGTTAGTAAATCCATATCCGGGTGTGAGGTGTTACCCTTTTGGCATGCTAGGTCACATTGTCCATACTTTCACAATCCATCATAGGACATATCTAGTGTGGATGCCTAAATTGCATTCATCACAACATAGCATGAATTCATATCATTCATTCAGGCATAAGGTGAAACCCAAACTCACTTTGGTTCCCAAATATAACCTTTTAATGTCATTATTTGGATACTCTTACAAAAGACCTAGTGAGAGCATGTGGTACTTGGATAGTGGATGCTTGAGACACATGACTGGTGATATGATGCAGTTCATCACACTTGAGGCCAGGTTAAGAGGCAAGGTTACACTAGCAGACAACACCACTAGAAAAGTGGTGGACTCAAGTATAATCGATAATGATAAAAGCTTTACTATTGAAAATGCTCTTTTGGTTGATGGCTTAAAGAATTATTTATTGAACATTAGTAAACTATGCGATAAAGGTTTTGACAATAAATTTCTTTATGAAAAATGCATATTTAGTTTAAATGGAAAACTTATGTTAGAAGGGAAACAAAAGAATTATGCTTACATGTTAGACTTAAATTGCATTTAATGTTCTAATTCCATATTCTTGAAAACAATTGTTGATGATTCTTGGCTATGGCATAGTAGACTATGTCATGTGAGTATGAAAACTCTTAGGAAGATTACCCAAAAAGATATAGTTAAAGGCATCCCAAAGTTAGACATCACTAAGGACCACCTATGTGATTCCTTCATACTAGGAAAATAACTCAAGTCTTTTTTTCATTCAATTAAGGACATCAACACCTCTAGGCCACTATAAATCCTTCATATGAACCTATTTGGACCTATTAGTAGAGCCATCCTAGAAGGGAAAAAAATTGGATTTGTAATAATAGATGACTTCTCTATACTTACTTGGCTTAAATTCTTAACACATAAGAGAGAGTAATTTGAGATATTTAGATCCTTCTCCACTTGGATTCAAAGGAAATTAGGATGTGAAATTTTAACTATTCATAGTGATCATGGTGGAGAATTTAAAAATGATAGGTTTGAATCTTTTTGTCAAGAGATAGGAATAGAACATAACTTTTCTACCCTAAGATTCTTCAGTAGAATGGGATAGCTGAGAGGAAAAATAAAACCTTGTTAGAAACATTTAGGGCAATGCTAAATGAATACACTCTCCCTAGATACGTTTGGGCAGAAGTAATAAATACTGCCTATTATATTTTGAATATGGTAAATATTAGAACCAAGTTGAATAAGACACCCTATGAACTCCTTATGGGTAGGACAGCCAATCTTTTGCACTTACAAGTCTTTAGAAGTAAATAATTTATCCTAATAAATGGAAAATCACCATTAGAAAAATTTGATCCCAAGTCTGATGAACTGATCTTTTCATGTTATTCATATGTAGGAAAACTTATAGAATTTATAATAAGAGGACCTTAGTACTAGAAGAGTCTTCAAATATTGCTTTTGATGAATTAGATAGAACCTATAAATCTAAACCTGAATAAGAAGAAATAGAGGTCATTCAAGGGGTAGAAACCGTTGATATAGGAGATAGAGTAGAACCTCAAGACACTCTGCCTAGAGATTAGAGATATTCTTTCAGTCGTCATAAATAATTGATCTTAGGATATCCATCTAAAGGTGTTAGAACTAGGTATGAACTTACGAAGGAGGCTAGTAATTTGATATTTATTTCCATAATAGAACCCAAAAATATAGATAAAACATTATCTAATAAATTATGGATCCTAGCAATACAAGTAGAAATAAATTAGTTTGTTAGGAATGATGTTTGAGAGTTGTTGTATAGACCTAAAGATTAAAGTTATGTAGGAACCAAAAGGGTTTTTAAAAATAAAATGAATAACTCTAGTATAGTAATAAGGAATAAGGCTAGACTAGTAGCTAAGGGGTACAATAAGAATTAAGAGAGTAATTTTCATGAAACTTTTACCCCAGTAACAAGACTTGAAGCCATTAGGGTGCATTTAGCTTTTACTTGATTTAGAGGATTTAATCTATATCAAATGGATGCTAAAAGTGCTTTTCTGAATGGGTTGATTAAAGAAAAAGTTTATGTTAAGAAACCCCCAGATTTTGAGGGCTCAAAATTCCCAAATCTTGCATTAAAACTAAAGAAAGTTTTGTATAGGTAGATGCACATACCTAGAGCCTGGTAAAAAGACTGAGCTCATTCCTTGTAGATAGAACATCTGCTAAGGGTAGTGTAGACACAACCCTCTTCCTAAAGAAAGATGGAGAATAAATACTCATTATCCAAATTTATGTTTACGACACTTTATTTGGATCCTCAGATAAAAAACATATGTGATGAATTTTCAAAAATAATGAGTAGGGAGTTTGAGATGAGTATGACGGGAGAGCTAAACTATTTTATTGGATTAAGTGTTAATTAGAAAAATGATGAACTTTTCTTAGTCAATCAAAGTTCATTAAGGACATCCTTAAGATATATGAAATGGATAGTGCTAAAGCAATAAACACTCCCATGATCAGAAAAAGTATATAGAGATAATTGGATCACTCCTTTACTTGAGACTACTAGTAGACCTGATATCATGCTAGTGTTTATCACTATGCTATATTTTAGGCTAATCCCAAATAATACGACTTGACTGTTATTAAAAGAATTCTTAGGTAACTTCTAGGAACCTAAAACATAAGATCTAGTATCTTAAGCATAACACTTCTTTTGAGATCATAGGATAATCTTATTTTTAATTTACAGGTTATAGGGTTGATAGAAAAAGTACCTTTGGAACATGCCAATTCATAGGAAAATCTTTAGCTCATGGTCCAAAAGAAAAAAAAAACTCTATAGCCCTATATACCACTGAAATAGAATATATAGCTATAGGATGTTATATTACATAAGTCTAATGGATTAAAAAATAAGTCTTAGATCTTAGACTACCTATAGGCATCATTCAAATCATAAGTGGTAAAACTAAAGCCATTTCCATATCAAAGAATCCTATCCAATATTTGGGGATAAAAGATATATACCTTAGAAACCATTTCATTAGAGACTGTGTGACAGAAGGTGATATAAAGCAACATCACGTAGCTACTGAAAAATTATTTGGCAGATATATTTACTAAACCCCTGCCTATGACACCTTTAGCACCTTGACGACTAGACTAGGTGTTATAAACATTCATGCTTAACTAAGGATAAATCAAATTTTGTTACCATTTGAAATTAGTCACTTGAATGTGTTACATTTTATGTGTTATTTTTTGTATTTATTGATATATTTTTTATTTATTTTTATTGCTTTTTTTTATCTTAAAAGGTATTTTTTTATAATCACAAACACTCCTCACCAAATAAAAAAAATCAAAATCAATAAAAAACTAAAAAAATTATATCATACTATATAATCCATGTTTGTACCATATGATACACATAGTTATGCAAAATCACAACCATTAGATAAGTTAATGACTATATAAGATCAATCATTGGTAATCATACTGTATGAACCACCCTTCATACTGTATGGTCCATGTGTGAGAATCTATTAGGATGAATTAAAGATGGTAGGTATGATCATTATTGCATTTTATACTGTACGAACCACTATTCGTACTGTATGAAACACGTATTAGACTGATCTAAGATGAATTCAACATGCCCCATTAAATCATAATTACCATTCATACTATATGATACATTTAGTTAAAAGTCATTCAGATGACTCCTTGAGATGAATGTGATTCTTAAAGATCTTCTAGTATGATTTGACCGCCTTTTGCCAATAGGTCATCTAAACAATTTAATTCCCCTTATTGTACTATATGATCTACTTAAATTCTATAAATTGGAAGTTTTCTAAGCTTTCAATCAATTGAGAACTCACCCTTTATCAATTCCCACATTCATATCCTAGAATCCTCTAATGGCTGGTGGAAGTAAACATGATATAATGACCCAGGGGAGCTCCTCCTCCTCTCATCTTTTTTATGATCAATTTTTGTTTGCAAGAGATGAAGA
Source organism: Dendrobium catenatum (assembly GCF_001605985.2). NCBI lineage: Eukaryota > Viridiplantae > Streptophyta > Magnoliopsida > Asparagales > Orchidaceae > Dendrobium > Dendrobium catenatum. The sequence continues at coordinate 820,157 of NW_021319188.1, forward strand.
TGCTTATTACAAATTCAAGGAGGCTCCAATCACTCCCTCTAGAATGTTAAATCAACTAGCTCTCAACTTCAAGGTGATGAATCTCTTTGCCTCCACCACTATCTGATTACTACTAACACTAACACATCCTTTTAATTTTGAACTACTATACAAATTCCTAGCCAATTTTAGGCTCCATATGAAAACTTTCACCTTGACCTCATATGTATGCTGACAACTCGAAGAAATTACTAAGGATGATTTAGGGGAGCATATTGTTCTTTCTACTGAAGGACCTCGTCCATAATCCCTAATCTCTATAACTAATTTTGACAGGAGTTCTATAAATCTGCCTATTCTAAATACGTCCAAAAATCAAAATCAACCCTTAGTCTACGGCCTAAAAAAGAATGCCCGGGTTATCCAGCATGTTCTTAGAACTTCAATTATTCCCAAAGCTACATATTGGGTCAACATCACTCCACTTCTTTCCAAATGTCTCACTACGACACGGCTTAGCTATGTCTTAGAGAAAAATACTTAGAGAAAATTACCAAATAAACTACCCTACTCTCTATAATCTTCCCATCTTCTATATAGATGTATCCTTTTGTATTCTTTTCCATCATGGGCATGAGCACGACGAGTTAGATTTTTCCGAAGAAGGGGAAGCTACTCCTATAGGTGGACCTACATTGCCACCAATGCCACCACCTACACCTACCTACCCTTACTACCCACACAATAATATAATTCACTAGCTCAAGTGATTATAAACCCGATTGGACAACCATATTTAATAACAACAATAGCAGTATCAAGAAGATATGGGATGATTAGGAGAAAAGTTTTCCCATATTGATGATCATTTCCCCTTCATCCATAAATACTTTCAACCACCACCACCACCTGATCAATATCCATCTTATTTTTAGTGTTTATTTTTTGTATTTTATTGTCTTTATTTATTATATTGTTCACCTTTTTATTGATTCCTTCTCTTTTTGGTGATGTCAAAAGGGGAATAAAATATATGTCTACACCATGTTTTTAATTTAATGGAATTCGGACTTCGCTTTTTATTTTAAGCTATTTAAAAAAAATTAAAAATAGAAAAAATTAAAAAAATTTAAAAATACAACCACTAATTTTTAAATGCATCACCTAGTGAGGGGGAGCTTTGGAGAAATGAATTTTTATCTTATCTATCAACCAACAGTGTTTGCCTCATAAACAATGGGGAGATTTTTATAATCCAGGATCCTTTATCTGTTATTTTGATGATGACAAACATTATTGATTAAATTCTTACTTTCTTAAAAAATACTTTGGATATTTCTTTTATCTATGAGCACTAACATTTCATGTAAAATATGCACTAATCAAGGCTATAGGATGCACAAGACTTGGTAGAAGATGATGCCAACTAAAAAGAGTCTATATTTTCATTTTTTTTATTTTTTATTTCTTGAGTCTGGCCATATAAGAGTGTATATAATTGGGTGTTTATACACATGCACAAGGGGGTTGGGAAAATAGATTGAGTTAAAATTTTTATAAAAATCATTCTTTATGTCTAACAATCCTACTATATGATCAGTTATAAAAAGAATTAGCATAACAGATAATTAAATAATTAGTTTTTATAAACTAAACATACTTTATGATCAGGATTGTACTATATGATTTGTTATGATCTAGAAAACCTAGCTACCAAATAAAATAAGTAGGATATTCAAAAATTAATTTTTGAACTACTCATACTGTACGATTTAATTTTTGTGGTATAAAATTTTGAAATCCTAATTAAATTATCCCCCATAATAATTCAATTAAATCTTGGTTTAATTAATGAAAGCATATCATATTGTACAATCTTGATCCTATAGTACGATTAGTAGAGATGAAATTTGGTCATCCTAAAGATCATACCAAATGAAACCATGATTTTTGAAGTAAGCATATTGTATGATATTCATATCGTATAGGATGACCTATTTGAAATCAACTAATCATATTGTACGATGATAGCAGTATGGGATGATTGACAGAGATGATTTCCAATCATCCTAGGAATCATCCTATACAAATAGAGAAAAAGTAAATAGATTATATGGGAGAATCCTTGGATCGTAATATACGATGTGTTTGAAAAATTGAATAGTTCATTTAAACAACTATGGGACTTGTTTTTGAACTAAGCATACTGTATGAATAGTGATGACTAACTTGAATTTTTTAATGTTTCTTGAAGCCCAATACTTAGGCAATATTTTTTGAATATCTTTGGAATGTGGAGAGGATTATGTGACTGTTGAAGGTCCTACGAGAGAAGCTATTGAGAGAGATACAGGGTTTTGAGAGGAATATGAAGGTGAGGTTGAGCGTGAGGGATAAGGAGTGTGGGGGATCACGCGGTTTCTTTGAGATAACTACATACTTGCAATTCTTGGAGCCTTAGTGAGTCCTTGAAGGATATCTATAAAGAAAGGCTTCTGAATGAAGTCCTCGAGGTACTCTACCTTCTCAAGGAGTGAGAAAAATATTGGAGGTATGTTGCCTTCTTCAGGAGGGATAATAAGCTTTAGGTTCTCTATCTTCTCCAGGATGGAGATAAATAATTCATGGTTCACTACCGTCACAAGAGGAGGAGACATAGCTTCCAACACTCCGCGCATCAGGTTTGGTGAAAGGGAGTTTGTAACGACTTGTCCGCCTTACTATGGGAGCAAATGGAGAGTCAATTTTTGTTAGTGGAATTTTCAAAATGGTGAACTCTTAGTAGATGTAGGTCAATGTTTCCTTAACCACTATAAAATTTCTAGTGTGCTCTTTCTGCATTTTACTTTTCTAAAATTTAATTTTCTTTAATTTCTTGTTGAAACTATGTGGTTAATGCTAGATTGAGTTGATCCAATTATTATCACCAGTGTTAGAATTATTGTTAGTGTTATAAGCATATGCATCTGGTGTTTAATTTATTTATTTCAAGATATTGAAAAAATTAGAAAAAGAATAGTATTTCGGCATAGGATTTCTTTTTTTAAATTACCAATTCACCCCCGTCTTGGCGAGCCTCAGGCTAGTTCTATAAGGATTAACAACCTTCTCGAACTTCCACTATTAAGATGGAGATATTCCTTGAGCTGAATTTTTTGAGGGAGAGCTTACATTCTGATGGATGGCGTGGTTGCAAGAATTCATATATTTTGTGCTACATCACTTTCTAGTATATAGATAAAAATGAAAGAGAAAAAAATAAAAAATGATAGTCAACATATAAAAGAGATAGATGAATTCCTTAAAGTATGTTGAACTTAGCCTATCATATATAAGAAAATATTAGAAGTACTGAACAACCTCCAAATTTTCTGTATAAGTAGAGGTGAAGATACATTTAAAAATAATTTTTTTTTATTTTTAATTGAAAGATCAAAATTCATACAAAATTTCATTTTTGAATAGTAAAACCACCGTTTAAAATAAATTACTATTACTATAATATTTGTTAAACAATGTGGAAATTATTAAATACTTATGTAGTTGTACATAGCATACTAATGAGTTTTATGGTTTTAAAAATCCATATGGAAATTAATTCTTTTAAAATACTTGGTATTTGATTATTTTAAGAAAAAAAATGCATGAAAATTCTTTTAATTCGAATCTAGATCTATTAATACATCTTGAAGAAATTTTTTTTGCTAAAATTTTAAAGGAATAAGTCTATGAAAAAAAACATTATTACATATCTAATACTTAGTTATTAATAAATTAAGATTATTAAGTCTTATTTAAATCCCAAAAAATTTATGGGATTTTGTCTTTTTCCAATGCATGATCTTAAACTAGATAGCTTTGACTTCATACTAGAGTAGGCTTGTTGGGTTAAAATAATGGCCAAATTGACCTAGTTGGCGTTTGTTACAGTTACCCAAGGAGGTTGGTCTAATAATTTTGATCAAATTACGTTAATTTGACTAAAATTTTTTGCTAGAACCTATAAGGTTCAAATAGGTTAAGTAGGTTAGTGTCCATTAGCCTAATGAAATGGAAATTAGATAGATTTAAGGAATGTTAGTCCCACTAAAGTTAATAGGATGGTTTGATTTTGGTTTATTTGATAAAATTGCTAATTTAGATTTATAAGTTGAATTGGATCAATTTGAGTTAAAGGAATCGATTACCTAAATGAACCAATTAATACTATTGATTATTTTGTCCTACAATTAAACAGGTTAAATTGGGCTAAATTAAGTTAATGGGTCCAATCAAGCAACACCATAGGTCAATCTCGCATTAGTAGGTCACATTTAACCTTTAAAGGCTAATTAAAATCTTGGATAAAGTAAATTTATCCTATTTTTATGATTTGGGGCTAATTAACCTAATTTAGTTCTATTTAGTTACACACCTTTTAGTATGGTCAAATTATTTATAATTTTATGTATTAAAACATATGAATGAAATTTGTCCATTTCATTTGATCAATTGAATCATAATTATTATTTAGATAAATTTTTTACACATAATTAGGGTAAGGATAACCAATGGTCGAACCAAGACCAACATGTTTATCTTAGTATTTTCAAAAGTTAGTTATAATGCCCGAGCAAGTGATTGAACTAATCTAGATAGATTGAAAAGTTGCACCATTATTTAGATTCACAATGTATAACAAGGGTGAAATTAGGAATGGGTATATCTTAGGTCTGGCTAAGGTAAAATTTATCAAGAGAATATAATTTGATTTTGAGTTGAATTGTCAAGTGCCTCCATCTAGGAGCCTTTTGCGAGCTAAAAGGATCTAATTGATCATTCTAGCACTTATCCCTAGTCTACTTTTTTTTTTTAATTTGGGCAAGCATAGATTTCTCAACTATATAAAGTTAACAATGGCACTATAGGTAAACTAAGGAATTAAAATTTAATTAATATATTTAAAAAAAGGATGAAGGATTAAAGTATCTATTATAAAGGATAGAAGAGATAATTTCCTACTATAAGAAACCATATTCAAATTACCATAACCAATAAACTACTTATCCAAAATCATGAAAAACACCACTGTTTGTTCCATAACATATTAATACTTCGATCTAAACTTTTTAATTGTTTTCCTTAAGAAAAATATGTCTTTTTATGGCCTGGAGGTTTTAGCTCCATGTTTATCTAAAATCATAATTCTATTTTTTCATCACCCAAATAGATTTTATCTCCAAGTTCATCTAAAATCTTAATTCCATTTTATCATCACCCAAGTAGCCCTTCCATCTTAGCCCTATGGGGACAACAATCATGTTGCTACGTTTGGCATAAAGATTATATAGACACTATTTTATATTTGTATTATAAAAAAGGGTTGCAAAGAATTCAAGGGCAAGGAGCTTGAAGGAACGCATTGCTTGCAGTAGAAATTGAAAATTGTTTGTGGCTAGACCTAATTTTTTTTAAGATTAGAAAAATTTGAGGTACCTTAAGAATATGTTTTATTTCTCTTCAATAAATATTTTTACTATCTTAAATCTAAAATTTTCATGTTTGGAAGGTTAATGAAAAAAACATGGAAAATTTCATGTTTTTTTTTACAACTATATAGGAATTGTCTTTTATCTATGGTATTACGTCCTTTGAAAAACATGACCTGACATTTATGTCAACCTCACATAATAAAAAATTTCTTTTGAGATTTTTTTTTTTAAATCAAAAGATTGTGTTCCATAAATAAATACATCCCCTTGTATTGGAATTAAGACAAGATAGCTAGAAATTATATTTTTATGGTTTTGATTTAAACTTTATATTCTTTATACATTTATTAATATTTGAAAGATTGCTTAGTTTACAAATTTCTTAAAAGATTTACAGAAAATTGTTTGCACGCATTAAAATATATTGTGCTAAACACAGTGCCATTTAAGACTAAATAATTCTTTATCTAAAGACCAAAACTTTCTAAAGAGAACTTGGGACGTCAGTGGTCTTATACTCCAACAAATTTTTTCATAAATGTTATTTGTCTAATCTTTGTAATTTATGAACCAAAGAATGATGAGAGAGACTATAACTATCTTATTATTTAACTTGACTGATTGAAGCAGAGATTGAGGGGTGGAACCATGGTGGGATGAACTACCGAATTTATCAAACTTTATAGGAATTATAGAATCTTTATAATGTTTATTACTAACTAAAACTACATGATAATTGATTCTAAAGAACTTCTACTATTCCCTATAATGATCTACAATAATGAATTACGTATTTGATTTGACTTCTTTAAAGTTATATATTCATTAGGCAGGAATAAAAACAACTTCCTTTCTTAGCATCTATGGCTCTTCTATATATATAAGTTATTATACATTTCATATTTTTTAAGAACTCTTTAGATTAGCTAAAACTATTAGCATAGTTCTTGATAAGCCCTCTCAATAGGGATTTAATGTTTCTCTTCTTTCTAAACAAAGAAGGGATGCTATGTTTAATTTGTAATTTGTATTATGCTCTCTTCTCTAGCAACTATAGACAAATGATGAAAATGTCTTTCACCTAGATAAGGTGATGTGAAAGGAAGTTCGCCTGATATAAATTACATTGTAATATAGCATAATTTCTTCATCTATCGATCTTGCTTTCTTAGCTCTAAGCCTTAAGCAGCAGTTCTCGTATCTACACTTTGAATTAGCCATCTTAATCGCTACAAAAGATGACCTAATTTCAAAAAAACTGAGTACATGAACATTAAAAGAATTGACTTCAATATCTGATTAGTAGAATATTTGGGGAAGGTCAGACAAGAGAAAATTGAGGGTTTAGTGGATATGGGAGATATCACATACATAGCCTTTGTAGTGAATTCTAATGTAGGATTCATATAAGACATTTTGGTATATTTTACTATAGTGAACTGAGGACTATTAAATGTCATCCTTAGGATATCAAAACTAGCTGAAAACTTTGTCATGTTACTGTCAAAAATTGTGGTTAATTGAAAGCTATTTTTGGCATTGTCATAAAAACTAAAGAAGAGTTTTCCTTCCATTTTTGAAATTAAACAAAAATTTGGTAAATTTTTGTGAATTCACTAGATATAAACAACATATTTATTTCAAGATAAAGACGAAATTGAATTTACTAAATACCCATAATAAGTTTAAGGAATGAAATCAAATTTAAGATTTAGAATTTGAAATGATTGGATCTAGATCTAGTATAAATAACCACAAAGAGTTACACAAAGAAATATAGATGTATGCATTCCTTAAGAGTAGAAAAATGAATAAAATGAAAATTTAGATTTAAGATTGTGAAGTAACTTAATCTAAATATTATATTTAGTTTTTGAAATGATTCACATGTACCCTACCAAAATAACTATATCAAGCAACTTAAGGAAATGTAATTATGATTTATTATTCAGAACCATGGGATGATTCAAACATGATTTTGAAGATGAAAGTAAAATTAAGGGTAAATTCAATTTAAGTTAGATTGGCGATTTTAATGTTGATCATTTCCAATCAAGGGTGAAATAAATGAAAGAACAACTTAAAGACAAGGTAGTTTAAACCTACTTAAAGAGTAAGTATACTACAAATTTGATGTTTAGTAATGCTGATGATGGAAAGAGAAGATAGACCCAAGTAGAGACAAAACAATTTCTGAGATGGCACAAGAAAATTATATAAAAAAATTTACGTGCATAAACTATAAGTGAATGTTTAGCCACCATTAAAGATTATGAGAACGTTCCCTATCAAAGTTACTATAATAATTTGTGAACAAAAATATTTTACAAGTAGAATATCATCAACAAAAAACATACAACAAGGTACATCCTCTCGTAAATGTACAGTGAGAACATCCATGACTAAAGTAAAAAGATATTGACTTAAGATTGATCCTTGATGTAATCTAGTGTTATCATGAAGTAGAATTTCATCAACAAAAAGCATTCAACAAGGTACATCCTCTCACAATTGTTTAGTTAGAACATCCATGACTAAAGCAAAAAGATATTGACTTAAGACTGATCCTTGATGTAATCTAACCCAAATCTATAAGAAGAATATCATAAAAAAAAAACATACAACAAGGTACATCCTCTCGCAAATGTCTAGTGAGAACATCCATGACTAAAGCAAAAAGATATTGACTTAAGACTGATCCTTGATGTAATCTAACTCAAATCTAAACAAAATGCATAAAAAAATTGCAAAGCTCGAAGGCGAAGCGACGGGAACAGGGAGAGCCTTCAGCGGCCGGAGTGAGGCTTCATTTGAAGGAACTTCTCGACGGTCGGAGGGAGCTCGTCGGCGGCTATCTGAAATGGAAGGATCGGGACAGATTATTCTAGGGCCTTTTCTGGAAGCTATCTGACGGTTCTGACCGCCAAAAATAAATTAGGTAAACACTGACAGTTTAAGCTGCCGGTTATGCCCTGGTAAGATTTAACGCCGGTGATTTAACCGGCGGTGTCTGGACCGCCGTTGTTTCTGGTGGCTATATTTAACATCACAGCCGGTTCGACCGCCGGTAAAAACTTTCGTTCACATCGTTGGGTAAACCACTTTTAATACTAGCGGCTGGAGAACCGTCAGTCTAGACCGCTGATAATTGATGAATTTCTTGTAGTGATATTTTAATTTATATTTATAACTAATTATGCATAGCTACAATATACAATTTCAAAAGATAGACTAGTGTTTAACTATCATTTTCAAAATAAAAATAAGATTTATTTTCAAATAAAACTTAGAATAAAGAATATACTATTTATCATCGGAGATGAAATGATATAACTATAAATTTTAAAAAGAAAATGAAAGATAGACTGGTGTTTTATTAACCTATAGGGATCTTGAAGAGAAGTGTAAGGTTCTCAATCTATATTAAACCCAAGTGGTTTATGAATCTTTAAATAATTTTTATGACATGGTAGATCCATCCTAAAGTCATTTTATGATTGGAAGTATGCTGAAAGCCCAAGTTCACCATTTTTATAACCCATGACACTCGAGGTGGTATTTCCCTTTAAAGTAAACCTAAACCATGAGGATTTGTTATAAATTATCAAAATTCATCTCTTATATAGTTTCATCCATTTGGGGCCCATGGTCAATAAATGGTTGGCAAAGTTTGAGGATGGAACCCTTTAAACTTTAAATATATAAACATGTTATTTCTTTGGATATATTAAATTTAAAACCCTTTGACTGCATTACATGATTTTTAAACATCTCCTTAATTAGAGAAAATGATTCCCACAAATGACCATGGTTAATAAAGGTTGATTATGGCTTACAAACTAGAACACATTAGCTCAATTTGACATAAATAGGTATTTCAATGATTTAATCGATTCTAAAGGTTGGGTCTATAAATTAGTAAACCTTATTTGAAATTCTAGCATACACTTATAACAATGGCAATCTATTTGATTGAAAAATATGGTTATGAAAACTTAATTTTCTTTGGGAAAGATTATTTTTTTTGAATTTTAGTTTTGAAATCGAACACGTCATTAAGAATAATATATCATCTCAAAAGGCAAGAATATCATTCACTAATATGCTTAGATTATGAAACTTTAAGTTTATCCTAATTACTGTAGTCGAACTCAGGAAAGAACCACATATAACCTTAGGGTAGAAAAGTTATGTTCTATTCCTATGACGATAATGATCGTTGAACTTTAATTTCGCAAAGAGAATTAGTTAAAAATTTTAAAAGTTTGATTTTTAAAAAGTTAGATCTGAGTTTCTAAATCTCCTATAAGTGCAAGCCCTCGTAGTTAATTACATTGTAGGGAAACAAGAGTTCTCTATGAATACTCTCGATTAAATAGCAGTACAATTTTTATTTAAGAATTCAAAGTTTGATATCAATGGAGGTAAGGGTTGAAATTTTCAAATGGGATTGGTTCAAGGCTGAAAGCTTATTTCTGGAGTCTAAGGAAGAAGGATAGGAGGTGCTTTAGGATTTTGAATTGCATCAAAAACATCCCAGTCTATCCTAAGTGTTGGGCTTGAATTTGAATTGAAAGAGATTTAAGTTAAATGTTCAATTTTATTAGAAGATTGTGATTCAATTCCAAAAGGTTGTGGTATTATAGCTTGATCTTGCCTCAGAACTTAAGTATAATTTGGTTACTAAAAGTTAATGACCCAAACCTATCTAATGCAATACAGATCTAGACTTACTCAGCTTGGATTGGGGAGCCAGCTAAACCACTAAGGCGCTTCAAAAACATGACTCTGGTCTTCTAATGTAGAGTGCTAGGGACATTATTTATGATAGATTTTTAAGAATATAGCTGACATCTAGAGTATATCCTAATTATCCCCTTGACTTATATTGGGTGAAATGAAACTGAAGTAAATTCAATTAAAATTTAGACTCATTTAGATTTATTTATAATACAATACATGCATATCGACTTGATTAAATTCTTAAATTTGAAATGAAGAAGTTTAAAATAAGGCATAAAAAATAAAATTTTCCTAAAATAATGTACAGATTCCCGTTGATAAATCAGTACCCTCATAGGCCATATGGTCTGCTAGAACCTGCAGGTAAGGAGGTGCTTAATAAAGGAAAGAAAATGTAACGAGTATGCATATCATAACTCCCGACGATCCTGGGCTTACTTCTTAAATTTATTATAGTTACTGTAATATCTTAAGTAGAAATAATTTTAAGCGAGTACTCACGAGCCTTTAATCGAATTTTAGGCTAAAAAAAATACACCATGGAAGTAAAAAGACTAGAAAAGCATATAATTTCTACTACACAATAAATTAAATAAATTAATCAAATTAAATGACCATGTAGAAAGTACAACTTAATATTATAAATCAGGATCTGTAGAAAATTAAGGTGGCCGAACACCACTAACAATAACCTGTATTCTACTCCTAAGACATAAGTGACTTTGAGAATGAGATTATTCTCATTCTCCACTTGTTCTTCCTTTTGTGACTCCTTAGATCATTGGGTTGTTCATCATTTTACGAATCCTTAAATCGTTGGGTCTTATCTAAATAAAAAGAAACTACCCCTAGGAAGGGCTGTTATATTTCCTCTTTGGATATTTTAAGATCATCCTAATTTGGATTTCCAAATGGAGAGAGACTCTCCCCTAAGGGATATTCCTTCCTCTTTGGATTCCAAATTGGATGTCTAATCCCATGCTCACAACACTTTAAAATATAACTCAGTGCTTAAATTAAATTACATTTAAAAAATTAAAAATTTAGACTCAATAACCTAGAATGTTATCCTAAATAGTTATAATTAATTTCAAGCAGTTAATATTTAAAATTAAAGTATTCAAATTCACAGCCATGCTTGGCCATGCTCTCTTAATTTAAAGGGAGTCTTAGCATTTTGGAGTGCCTATCTAAAGTATCACTAGTTAAAGCTTTATTAATTGCCCCCTTTAATTTTTATGGCCTATATGAGCATGAACGCATGCATAATTTAGAATTAGTATAAATTGCCTCTAACCTAAGGGTAGATCTAATGCACAATCAAGCACATCACAGAGTGGTAAACAAACATATCAATCTAAACTAGCAACCAGCATGTAGTGAAAACCATAAAAAACCTAACACATAGTAGAAAAGTAAACACCGGCCTAGCCTAATTCTAGAGTTAATTGTCCTAGAAAATAAACTAAAGTGTGTGAGGTAGGTTGTGTGATTTCGATATGTATTATGGAGGGTAATTTGTTAAAGTTGCTTGAAGTTCTTGTTAGTTGAATGGCTTAAGGGATTTAAGTTTTAGTTTAAATATTAATGGCTTAAAATTGATTTTAAAGTATATTTTAAAGGGTTATTGATTACCACCTTTGTTGCTCCCCGAGGCCGTGAAGTTTATTTAAATTTCTTTGGGTTTAATTTAATAGCCTCATATGCCTGGGTTACCCAATGGTAGCTAATATAGTTAAGTGATTTGATTTGATTTAAGATTTAAAATTTGATGAATTTAATAAAGGCTGGTTGATTACTAATTTTAATGTTGATTAAAGATTTTTGGAATTTTAAAGTAATTTTTGAGTTTTTGGATTTTTCTATATTATTTTAATAATTTAATTAGGGTCAAAAATTACCTTTTTAATTAAGAGTAATTTCTAAAAAAAGTAGTATTTTTATTAAATATTAGATATTAAGAAGATCAGTTAGACTATAAGTATATTAGATTGGATTTTTTTTACATTTAGTTATGAATGGTTGAAGTTTTAACTTGATTTTAATTTAAGGTTGATTAGATTATTGACTTTTTGAATCTTGCTGATTTTTGAAGGTTTGATATTTTTGATAAATATTAGATTTTATTTTGAGTTGAATGCCTTTGAGTTTGATGAATTTGAATTTTTCTAGAATTAGTTATTATTTTTCAGTGTTTGATAATTATTTGAATTATTTAATTTATTTAATTAAAGGCCCTTTTAAATTTTTTGCTCCAAATGGATGCCCAATTCCTTAAAATCATCTCCAATGATCAAGAATGACCTAAGAAGAAATTCCCAAGTATTTGAGAGTTTTTTTGGAAATTTCCCAATTAAAATTAAAAAAAAATAAATTTGATGTCAAATCAAAGAGGTCTTATTTTTCTTAAGTTAAGGATTAATATTTGGTCAATTAGTGGTAATATTTTGTATTTTTTATATTTAAATTTTATTTATTAAAATTTTTAGGTGTTTGAATGCTAAATTAAGGGTTTAAAATTAAGTATACTAATTAAGGGGCTTAATAATCTTTAAAACCAATGACTATTTTTCTATGGGTATAGAGTGTCAATATATTCAAATGGTTCAAATTTCAAGTCAAAAATTGGTGTATCCAAATTATTAGAACTATTCTAAGTTCTTTAGAAAAAATCCTTAATTATTATTCTTAATGATGTCACTATGTTTAAGTGGGTTTGAATAAAAATTCTACTAACCCTTGGTCAAAATTACTATTTGCACCCTAAAGTATGGCTAGGTTGTGGTTTAAACTTGAGAGACTTAAACAAAAATTATTCTAGTGCCATAAATGCATTTTTATGAAATTCTTATCTAATATTTTGCATTCCAAAAAGATGTGGATAATGCAGATATAACTTATATGCAATAATCTTCTTTTGAGATTTTTTTTGCTCTTAATGAAGCTAAGGCTACTTTATTCAAACTTCAGGAAAAAAAAGAGGCTTATTAGAGGCAGAAAGCTTCTTATAAATTTCCTCTAGAGGGTGATCAACATACTGCCTTTCTTCATAATATTGCTAACCATAATACGGTGATTAGTCAAATTCATAAGATCACGTCTCGTAATGGTACTGTTATAAAAAATCTTGATTTTATTATTTCTTCTGGTATTGAGTATTTTTAAAAAGTTTTTGATAAAGCTTTCTATCTATTTTAAACATTGACTTTACTTTTATTCCCACCATTATTACTAAGGACGATAACTTCTTATTGTCTAAGGTGCTTTCCGAAGAGGAAATTTGGCAGACTATGAAAGGTAAGATTTTTCATTTTGTGGTTGATCCAGATGGTTTCACCACTACATTCTTTTAGAAATCTTGGGATATTATTAAAAAGGACTTTGTTAACATAGTTATTGACTTATTTTTGGGCAACCCTATCCCCAAATATTATACTTCTACTTTTCTAGCTTGAATTCCAATGTTAAATGGCATTAATTATGCAATGATTATCGAACCATTAGTTTATATACCTTTTTCAGTAAACTCATTGCTAAAATCATCATGGGAAGATTAGCCTTGATTTTATCAAATATTATCTCTTTGGAGAAAATAGATATTTTTAAAGGTAGATCTATATTTGATAATGTTTTTCTTACCCGAGAATTAATTCATGATTTGTATGCAAAAGTTACTGGAGGCAATTTTATTTTTAAAGTAGATATTACTAAAGCATATGTCAATCAAATTTGGAATTTTATTTATAATATTTGAAAGCTATTTTGTTTCAACATGCAATTCATTAATCTGATTAAGAATAGCATTGAGCATTACTTCTTTTCAGTTATTAGTTGACCTCACTTTTACATGATGTCACTTTGATCTCTCCTGAACTCTAGGCCCTAAGACTTCCTGGACCATAGGTTCCCTCTAGGCTCTAGATTTTAGGATCCTTCTAGTCTCTAGATACTAAGATCAATTTAGATCTTAAATCAATCCAAACCCAACATTCCAAACCAAATGTTTATGTTAAGGATTTAGGTCTTGAAACCCCTTCTAAATGAGTTTTCTGCCACCTTGAAACCTGATAAATTGACCCCTGATTTAAGGTCTATCAATTAAAAGTTGATAAGACATTCCTGTAGGGGCATCCCTCTAAGTTTTAGCTCAATCTGATGTTTTGAAGCACAAAAACTAAACTCATTTCAAAAGATTGCAAAACCTTCAAATATTAATGACTTATGTCACTAACATATCACCCAATAAAATTTGACCTTGGAGCCCCCTCCAAACCCTTTGATCTTTTCCAAGCCTTTGATATTAACATGTTAAGCATCAATCTATATTTTTCTAGATTCACTCTGACCCAGAACGGACCTGAGGTCAAAATGACAAAAATGCCCTTTAAGGGGATTTTTGGACTTTTGACCAAAGTTATATGCGATTCAACCTCACCAACCTTCAAAACCCATTCTAATAAATTTCAAACATCATTTGGGACCTATCAAACCCAGTCACAGCCCCTGGGTCATCTTGGTTTTCCAAGTCAACCATGGTCGACAAAGGTGCTCCCTTAGGAACCAAATGCCCATTTCAAACCCAATGCCCTCTTTTTGGCATGAGACCTTTCCCATTGAGTTTATATGGTCAAATTGAATTCAATGGACCCAATTCTTTGTCCTAGGTCAACTTGGTTGACTAAGTCAGCCAAGTTTGACCAAACCTCTCATAAACCCCCACTTTTCCAAACATTTTGACCAAGATTATCTCAATCCCATTTAGACCCATGGGGTGATCCCTTAAGCCTCTAAGAGACTCCTGTTGGAAACTCAAGCCTTGGGTTCGCTTGGATTGGCCATTTGACTTGACCCAAGTGCCCAAATAGAGATCCCTTTTGAGCCACATTTCAATCCTTGCCAAATTGAATCCAAAGCAAGATGCCATTGGGTCTCCCTTGACCTAATACATCTTTCCTAGCCAACTCGACCATTGCGTCAACTTGGGTCAAGAGTTAGGCTAACCCAAACTAGCCAAAATAACTTGGGATTGAGCCAACTCCCAACTTAAGCTCATTTGAACCTAGCCAACACCTCCATTAGATGGCCCCATGTCCAACACACCTCCTCCAGCCAGCTTAAGTCTTGGGTTGACCTGGGTCAACTTTTTGGTTTGCCCAACATGCCCAAAAGAACATTGACCTAAGCCATCTCCCATCTCAGGACAATTCAAACCCAATTGCCAGTTGCATTGGGTGTACCAGACCCCGACCCACTTCCCATGTAAAACCTAGGGTTTGGCCCAACTCGGGTTGAGCCCAATTCGACCCAAACCGAGTAGGTTTGGGTTAACTTAAGCCATCTAATCGAATTGGACTCCCCCTTGTCCAACTGAGTTTACCCTTGAGCTCATCACATCCCCATCAACCTTTCCAGGTCAACCTGACCCAAGCCCTGGCCAATGATGGCATCAACCTTTCCAGGTCAACCTGACCCAAGCCCTGGCCAATGATGCCCCCCCCACACACACACACTTCAGGCCTGACTCAAAGCCTTCCAAAGGCTGAATTAGCTATCTTCAGACTCATGATCTCTCTAGGAGTACGTCCCCTCCCACCTGACACCCATCTAAAGCCCAACCTAGTCAATTCTAGCCATCCAAGCTCATGGGATTGAGCAAAATAGAGCGGCTCATTCCTGAGCCAAGGATTTTCATCGAACCTTTCAAAAACACTTCCCAGAGCTCCCTCGAGATTTCTCTCTCATTCCCTAGTATCTAAGATGCTCTCGTCCATCTGTTTGAGTTAACTCCAGCAAAAGAATCTCGCACTCTGCTCGAAGTCTTACCTTTGGCCATCATCTGGTCCTGGCGTTTGAAGAAGATCCCTTCTCCTTTGTCACTTAAAGCATCCTGAGATAGAGGCTCATCTATTGAGACATTCTCTGTGGTAATATATTGATCTTGAGCTCCCTATATAGGTAGTCTAGCTAAGTGTGAAGGAAACCTTCACCCCAATGGATTTCCACCTTTAGATTGAAGGTTTCCACCTTCTTGATCCTTCTTATGAAATTTCAACAAGGTTTGCTGATTAAATTTCTCACATCATGCGATAATAGATTCACAGCCTCAGGTTCACATAAGAGGTTGAAGATATAATCCTAGCCATTGATTTCAATTGATGAATAATATTAAATCCCATGGTTTTAGAGGCCATCTGATCTTGACCATCCGATCTTCCATTTGATGGACATGATTAATCTGACAGTTATCCAGCCAGCCACTAATGATTGCCCTGCTAATCAGAGAGTGCCATGTATAAAGTGTTGGCTGACTGGCTAAATAAAGGTAATCAATTGACTATTAGAGAGGGTTCGATTTGGGAGATTGAACTAGATGGTTCGTAGAAGGATGTTAAGCTGCTTTCCTCTCCAGTAGTCATAGAAATTACTGAAATACATGAAAAAGAAAAGAAAGATAATTTGGTATAGAGGAAGTGTGTGGATGAGAGATGTATCCGACTGGCGGATGGTGGTATAAAAACCCTTCCCCCACTCATATTATCTGACTTTTAATTTTCTCCAACGAAGGAAAAGGGTCAAAAGATTAATAAAAAGCATTCTTCTACCCATGCCTTGATGATTAGACATAAATCTGAAATACAAATTGATGATCCTTCTTTTTTCTTTTTTTTTTTTGGAAAATTTGGGCAAAGCCCTTATATTAATCAAAAAGATTACAGGTGTAATGAAATGCTAAAGCCATTAAGGCTGGCTTGAAGAAGCCCAAAAATAAAGTCCAAAAAATACAAGTAAATGGCTGACCAAAAAAGACATCAGAAAGATACTAAAATAAAAACAATGAAAAGATCTCTGCCAGGATCCAGAGAACTTCCACCAACATTCTTGAACAATTGCACCGCTTCAGAATATGCAAAATATCTAAATGATGTAAGGCCTGAAAATATACCAAAGATCAAGCAGGAAGTCATCAAAAACATCCAGTGAATAACCATAATCTGCCAATAAAAAGGAATGCATTCCAGCAGTAGCACCAGCTCCTGAAGACGGAACAACGCAACAGCAGCCAAAAATACTGATATAAGAACAGTCTCCTTGGCCCAAAAATAGTCTGGACTCAGAAAAAAAAGAGAAGTCATTCGAGGAAAACATTAATCCCTAGTTGCCACACAGGACATCCAAGGGATCAGCAGCAAGGAGCTTCATCATTGTCCAGACCAGCCACAAAATTGCTGCAAAATAAGACTTGGCATCCCATCTAGAGCCATAATTATAACCTTTCCAGCAAACCATAAGAGCTCTTCCATTTAAGCACTTTCTCAAACACCACTTTTTTAATGTACAAGGACAGAGTAGCAGTACTATTCGAATTCCCTCCAAACCTCCTAGAGTTCCTCTCCTTCCAGATGAAATAAGTAATACAACACACCATAAATTTGTAAAAATTTTTCAAAGCAGAATTTCCTTTGTATTTCAGGTTCACCCAAACAAACAGGTGAAGCAGAGATGGTCATAAAAGTAATTCTTTGGTGTCCGTCATAACAGTAATAAGAACTGTAAAGCAGTAAGAGCATTCAAAGTATAAATGTGTAATAGATTCATCAAAAATATGACATAATGAGCATTTACTGGGAACATTAATCTGCCTGATACGAAGAGTGTCTACTGTCTTAAGTCCAACTACTAAAGCCATCCAAACAAACACATTGTGCTTTAGGCAACTTCCTTTGTGCCACACATTTTTGTACCAGTTACAATCATATAAGCCACTATAAAATTTTTGGACATAATCTTTGAATTTAGATGTAGATTTATCTTTCCACAATAGATTAGGCTCATTAATGGCTTCGTGAGACATAACAAATAAAGCCTTCAGTTGCTCTGGTAATAAATCTGGTAAATTCCACCTAGAATCATAATAAAAAGAGCCCAATTTTTTCTCCGGTACAGAAATAGCTTCTCCCATATAATCTTTTAAAGTCATGTTATAACACCAGTGATCCCAGGTAAGATAAATGGGGCAATAAGCATTAATCTTAAAATGAAAAAAGGCCTTAGCTTCAATAGCAGTTTTACACACAGATTTCTAGAATTTTGAAGCAGTCATAGGAGGAGGGCGCCAAGGAGAAAAATATTTACTAGACAGCCAATTGGAGTGGGGAGAAGTGCTGTTGTACATCCTGAGTATAACAGCACAGTTATATGCATATTGGATAGCATTAACATAGGGTATCCCCAGCCCACCCTTGTTCTTGGGACGACATACAGTATCCCAGGATATCATGTGCAATTTTATGGTTTGATTAGAATCTCCAAAAAAGAGAAATCTAGAGCTAACCTTGTTAAAATGCTTACACACCTATTTAGGCAAAATCGAACCATGAATCCAATATCCAATGGTGTTTTGAATGGTGAACTTTAAATACTGTAAGCGCCAAGCAAACGACAGTAAGTTTGCCTTCCACCCATTCATTTTATGGTTGATGCAGTCCATAAAAGGGAGAAAATCTTCTACCTTAAACCTATTAAAGGACAACGGGATCCCAAGGTAAGAGATTTTAGTGGTAATGTTATAGATAGATAAGATCTGGCAAATGGCTTGTTGATTAAGTTGATGCTTTGGGAACATAATGACACTTTTTTCAAAATTGATATACGAGCTAGTAGAATTACCAAATTCTCTGAGAATATTAGCCAGATTATGACAGTTACTTAAAGAGGCCTCACCAAATACTAGCACGTCATCAGCGTATAAAAGATGGGTGAGATTGAAATTATCTGCACTGATACTAATAAATCCCCTCTCCTTTAATAAATTAGAGAATGCATCCATAAAAAGACAAAAAAAAGATAAGGGCTGGGAGGGCAACCCTGTCTAAGGCCGACAGCAGACGGAAAAAATCCCTTCAGGGCGCCATTATGAACAATGGAAAATTGCACATCAGTAATACACATTTTAATCCAGTTGTCAAAAGTGCTAGGAAAACCTTTTTGAGATAATCTAGCCAAAACAAGCTCCCTAGAAACTGAGTCAAAGGCCTTTTTGATGTCTAACTTGGCACAGAATAATTTAACTCCACCCCTCCTATTAGCAGTGGCAAGAATGTCACTAGCCAGCAAAATGTTGTCTGTGGATATCCTATCTTGTAAAAAACCAGACTAGTTATATTCGATAATGCTAGGCATAAGAGGCATAAGCCTACACGCAATCACTTTGGCAATGATCTTATGGACAACATTACATAAAGCTATGGGCCTGTATTCAGAAATGTCCATTGCATTCTTGTGTTTGGGAATGATAGCAAGGCCCGTGTGTTAAGTCTAGTGAATAGGTTGTTAAGCCTAAGTTAATGTCCCAAGGCTAACCAAGAGGGGGGTGAATTGGTAATATAAATAATTATACTTCTACTCTTGGATTTTTAGAAAACCTTTATTTTTAATTATCAATGCAAGTTAAATTTAAAGTTCAAAAAATAAACTTTTCAACCAGAGTAAACAACTTGCAATGAAATTAAATGCGTAAGAAAAATAAGAAAGAACACACCAGATTTATAGTGGTTCGGTCAAACCTTGACCTATGTCCACTCCCTGGAGGCACCCTCCGAGTATTACACTAATACCACAAAGTGACTCTCCTTTTGCCCCCACAGCAAGGTGGAGAAGCCTGTACAAAATCTCTTTCACCTTCCCCGGTGCGGCGGAGTAGACGGGTTCTTTGACACCAAAGAGATCTTCTTCTCGCCAAAACTTCCCTCAAGACGACCCTTGAATCCGATGGTA
>NW_021319188.1:851181-906468 GCF_001605985.2 Dendrobium catenatum
GACTTGGTCAACCAGGTTGACCCAAGGTCTGAGTTTGGGCTCAACAGGTTTGAAATGACATTTCAAGACTAATGGATGTGGTTTCATGGCCTAGAAAGGTCATTTGGGTCAAAACACCTATTTGGACCCTTAAAGGGCCTTTTAGGTCAACTGTGTTGACTTGGTCAACCAAGTTGACCCAGGTTTTGGGAATGGGTCCAACAGGTTTGGTTTGATATTTGAAAGTTGCTGGAGGTATTTTCTTTCAATTTGGAGGTCGCTTGGTTTGAAATTAACATTTGATCCCCATAGGGGTATTTTGGTCATTTTGATCCCCTGGTCAACTAGGGGTCAAAATGGGTCTGGAAAAATGCAGTTTACTGCTCAATGGGTTATAATCAAGGGTTTGGAGGTGACTAGAAGCTTTGGAGAAAGCTCTAGGGTCAAGAACTACTGAATGCTATGTTCAATGGCATAGACTGTAAATATCTAAAGATTTTACGACTTTTGGATTTTGATTTAGATTATGGGGTTAGAGACCTTAGAATGGGCTCAAAATTGGAGGGTAACCTCTAGAGACATAACTTATCACTTTGTAAGTGATAGACCATGAATCAGAGGCCATTTGACTGGGTTTCAAGGTATATGAAAAATCAATGAAAAAGGCCTTCACGACCAAGCCTTTGAACCCTGGATTTGAGTCTGGATTTTTTGAGTTTGGAATAGATTTCAAGTTTGAATGATTAATATTGGAGTATTCAAATCATTTACAATCATGTAGTGACTGTTAATGAATTGATAGGATCAAAGCTAGATCAAAGGTAGAATCAAAGTCTAAGTTGAAGTTTGGATTGTCAAATTGACTGGATCAAAGTTTGGGTGTGTTTGAAGCTTGAATTAATTGGGATTTGAGTTGAATGAAGTTTGAGATTTAAATTGATCAAAGGTAGGAATCAAATTGAAGTTGGAGTTGATCAAAGGTAGGAATTGATTTGAGGTTGAGGTTGATCAAGGGTGAGGATTGATTTGAGTCTAGATTGGTCCTAAGATCTAAAGGGGTTTTAGGATCTAGTATCTAAGGGAATCCTAGGCTCTAGAGTAGGCCCTAAGGTCTGGCTCTAAGAAAGGATCCTAAGGTCTAGAGTGGATCCTAGGATCTAGAATTAATCTGGAGTTTGGAAGGGCCTTAGTGACCTCATACAAAAATGAGGTCAACATCCATGTGCATCGATCAATGTAATGAATATAAAGACCCTCGCATACCTTAGATGTTATGCTTCATGGATTCAATGAAAAGGGTGAGAGGGCTTTAGGTTCGATTACTCTTCTTTTATAGATAGGAGAATTGAAAACTAAAGCTAAGTTTCATATAATTGATTTAGCAACATCATTTAATGCGCTCAGGTAGCGCTTGGATTCATAAATATAGGATGGTTCACTCTACCCTACACCAATGCATCCAGTTTCAATGAGATAGCATTGAGCATGTGATCAAGGGTGATCTGCAACCATTCTCAATTCAAGAAATTGGGATCTACAAGGATGATGCATATTTCATACCGAAAGGGTCCTCATCCTGCTCTAAAGTTGAGATCAAAATTGAGGAAGATGTTTTGGCTCCTCCTCCTCAAGGGATGTTTCATTAACTCATTACTATCCTGATCTAAAATGAGTGAAGAAAGTCCATAAATTTTGTTTTGGCTCCTCCTCCTCAAGGGATGAAGGCGATGTAACCCTTAAGGAGGTCAATTTTAATGAGTTAATGGATTTACTTTTTAGCTACTTACCTATCGATGTGAAGAACTCTTTATCTAAAGGTCTCGTACTGTATCGATGGACTAAGAGTCAAGCTAGATACCACAAAAGTAATTGACAAACTAAAATTAAGAAAAATCTAATAAGTGGCTTCGGCTTTGGTACCATTAGTTTGTTTGATGAAGATGAATATTATTTAATGATAACTTATCATCTTGAATCTCAAAATGTCCTTATTGATGTCATCGTCCCGATGATATACTCAGTTTGGAGACTTTAGATGATCTCGATGAACTTTAAGTTTAAGATGCACCCCTTGAATTCAAAGAGAAAATTTAATCAATAGTTGACGAGTTAAGGGAAATCAACCTTGGAACCGACAATGACCCTTTCCACCAACGTAGCCGTCCATAAACTTGGAATTTGATGCGATGTCATTCCTACTAAATAAGCTCCTCGACACATGTGCAATGACCCTTTCCCCACTTTTATTAGTACCTTATTGAGTGAGGGTGAGTCTCAGGATTTGATTCAGCTTTTTTCTGAGTTTAGGGGTTAATTTTCCTAGGCATATTATAAAATGCAAGGTATTTCCACCAACGTAGCCGTCCATAAACTTGGAATTTGATGTGATGCCATTCCTACTAAATAAGCTCCTCGACACATGTGCTTTGAGATTGAGCAACAAGTGATTTCCAAAATCAAGTAGTTGGCTGAGGCTGAATTTATCTTAGAGTAACAATACCACACTTGGGTGGCTAGTGTCATGCTAGTTCGAAAGAAGAATGATCAAATTAGGATTTGTGTCGACTATAGGGATCTAAATAAGTCATGTCCCAAGGATGAATTCCTTTTGCCTATACTCAAACTTATGGTGGACATTGCCACTTCGCATGTTATTTTCTCCTTTATGGATGGCTCATCTAGTTATAATCAAATCAAGATATCCTGAGAAGATGAGAGAAACACTGCATTCAGAACTCCCTAGGAATCTTTTGTTATAAGGTAATGCCCTTTAGCCTTAGAAATGCCAAGGCAACTTACCAGTGGGCCATGACTCAAATCTTTTATGACTTAATCCATAATCAAGTTGAGTACTATATCAATGATTTTGTTGTCAAGAGTAAAGTCAAAGAGGCCCACCTATATAACTTAAGGGTTATCTTTGAAAATGAATCCTTTGAAGTGTGCCTTCGGTGTCACTTTAGTTAAATTCCTAGGATTCATAGTGAGATATCATGGAATTGAAATTGATCAGCCAAAATCAAAGCCATCCTAAATATGCCACATCCTAGGAGCCTTACCCTGTTAAGATCTCTTCAGGTAAGTTGGCATATATAAGGAGGTTCATCGCCAACTATTTTGGGAGATTTCATCCCTTCTCAGTCCTGGCCAAGAAGGACACTAAATTTAAATGGCATGAGAAGTGGCGCAATGCCTTTCATGACATCAAGAAATACCTTTCTAACATGTCAATTTTGGCAGCTCCTATTATGGGGAAACCTTTGATCCTCTACGACCTTAAATGAGTCCATATGTGCCCTGTTAGCTCAAGTCAACGACGAAGGGAAATAAAATTCTCTCTATTACCTTAGTCAAAGGCTCTTGCCCACTGATATTCGATGCCCATCAATCAAGAAGCATTATCTTTATTTGGTTTTTGTAGACCAAAAGCTAAGGCACTATATGCTTTCTCATTCAATTTGTCTTATATCTAGAGTTAATCCTTTGCATCACCTTATGAATGAACCTACATTGTCAGGATGTCTGGCTTGATGGTCTATGATACTACTCCAATTTGAGATTACTTTCATTCCCTTCTATGTTGTAAAAGGGCAGGTCATTGCTGACTTCTTAGCGGCACGCCCGCTACTAGCAAATTCCCTTTGAATGATTATTTACCTAATGAACAAATCATGAGTTTAAGGGAGTCTAAGGATACTGTGTGGGAGTTGTATTTTGATGGTGCAATGACATCTTGATGGGACATAACCCAATAATCTCTAATCCCAAGAAAAACTAGAACTGGCATAATTTTTATAATGCTGGAGAAGGGAATGATGCACCTTTCCTACCACTTATCATAGCCTTGCATGAACAACGAAGCTGAGTAGAAGCTCTTATAACAAACTTTGTACTTATAATTTTGATGGAGATTAGAGTGATTAAGATCTTTGGTGATTCTTAATTGGTGATTCTTAATTGGTGATTAAGATCAACCATGTTGTAGGAACCTATAAGGTCTTGAATCCTAATCTCCTAAAATACCACCAATACACAATTCACTTTCTTGAACATATTCCTATTGTAACTATATATAGGATTCCCTGTGGAAGTAATTCTGTGGTGGATGCATTAACAAAGCTTGCAAAACAATTTGCATGTCCAGAAGAAGACTCCATCCCCATAGATTTAGAGCACATCAATAAGCAATCTTCCATGATCCTTTTCACCTCTTTGAAAATAGATGAAGAAGGCAACTGGATATAACCATTAATCTACTACCTCCAAGACGAAAAATTCCCCAGGATATGTCCTTCGCTAACCAAGTTAAGAAATGGGCCCTATCATATGCACTAGTCAATAATGCATTATGCCATTGATCATTCAATCAAATGTAGATGTATTGCTTAGATAAATGAGAAGCCTTAAAGATTGTTAATGAAGTACATTCTAGACTATACGGTTCTCAACAATCGAGTCCAAAAATGAAGTTGAGAATCAAAAGACTTAGATACAACTGGCCAACAATGATCGACGATTGCATGATTATTACAAAATGTTGTCATTAATTCTAGTTTTATGTTGTGGTTTTACATTGGTCGCCTAATGTGTTGCACCCCACAATAGCTTTGAAGCCCTTCAAAAGTTGAGGCATGGATTTTATCAAGCTGATTGACCCTCCTTTTTTAAGAGGTCATCACTTTATATTAGTAGCGACTAATTATTTTTCAAGGTGGGCGGAAGTGATTCTCCTATATAACGTAACATCATATCATATTTTAAAGTTCTTTCGTGACCATATCATATACCGATTTGGCAAACCTTGCAGAATCATATATGATAATGGGTCTGCATTCAAGTCTACAAAGATCAGTAGTTTTATAAGATTCCATAACATTGATTATAGATACTTAATAATTTATTACCCCTGGGCTAGGGTTGGTTGAAGTATTCAACAAGACTTTGGTGCAAATTATCAAAAAGAACCTTATTGAGAATAAATGATAATGGGATAAGCAGTTGGTGGAAGCTTTATGGGCATATTGAACCACACATACAACCTCGACCCAATCCACTCAATTTGCACTAGTGTATGGGTCTGACGTTGTACTACCCTTGGAGATACAAATTCCCATGCTTTGAGTTATAATTTGAAATCAAATCATAATTTAACAAAATGCAAAACTTTGATTAGAAGAACTCAAAGGCTTTGAAGAGTGACATCTCTAAGATCAACAAAGTCTAGAGTTATATAATGCTCGAGTGGTTCAGGCTCATGATAAGTAAGTGCGACTTAGGACGTTCCAAGTAGGAGACCTTTTCTTGGTTCTTCGGAGGCCAATCTTAGTTCACCAAAAGATTGGTGGAAAGTTTGAACCAACTTGGGAAGGAATATTCGTTGTAGAGACTGTCTAAGAAGGAGGCTCATCTCAGTTTATGTATTATAAATGAAACCACGCAATGTTGCCTGTCAATTGGCATTTCTATAAGAAGAGCTATGCTTGATGTAGCTTGAATTATCAATCAACAAAACTTCTCTTTTCTTTTTCATAAGTTCAAACTAGTCTAGCTGCTTTCTCATACTTTTTAATATTCAAACTCATTCACCTTCTCCGGAGGATTGGATTCTCCCTTCCCCCAGGATTTGACTGACTAGTGATGGAGGACGCTCTTCATGGCACCATCCTAGTTTTCACCCGCTAGTGGTGGAGGATGATATCTGTGGCACTATCCTAGCTTTAACCTATAGACTAGTGGTGGAGGACATCCTTCGTGGCACCATCCTAATTTTCATCCGCTGGTGGTGGAGGATGCCCTCCGTTGCACTATCCTAGCTTTAACCCATTGTCTAGTGGTGGAGGATACCCTTCATGGAACCATCCTAGTTTTCACTCGCTAGTGGTGTAGGATGCCTTTCATGGCACCATCCTAGCTTTAACCTGTAGACTAGCGGTGTAGGATACCCTTTTATGGCACCATCCTAGTTTTTACGCACTAGTGGTGAAGGATGCCCTCTGTGGAAGCATCCTAGCTTTAACTCATAAATTAGTGGTGGAGGATGCCCTTCATGGCACCAACTTAGTTTTCACCTACTAGTGGTAAAGGATGCCCTCCATGGCACCATCCTAGATTTATCCCGTAGAATAGAGGCGAAGGAAGCCCTTCATAGCACCATCCTAATTTTCACCCACTAGTGGTAGAGGATGCCCTCCGTGACACCATCCAAGTTTTAATCTATAGACTAGTGGTGGAGGATGCCCTTCGTGGCACAATCCTAGTTTTTATTCGCTAGTGGAGGAGGATGCCCTCTGTGGCACCATCCTAGCTTTAACCTGTAGACTAATGGTTGAGGATACCCTTCGTGGCACCATCCTAGTTTTCACCTGCTAGTGGTGGAGGATACCCTCCGTGGTACCATCCAAGCTTTAACCCGTAGACTAGTGGTAGAAGACGCCCTTCATGACAACATTTTAGTTTTCACCCGCTAGTGGTGGAGGATGCCCTCCTTGGCACTATCCAAGTTTTAACCTGTAGACTAGTGGTATAGGATGCCCTTCTTAGCACCATCCTAGTTTTCACTTACTAGTGGTGGAGGATGCCCTCCATGGCACCATCCAAGCTTTAACCCATAGACTAGTGGTGGAGGATGCCCTTCGTGGCACCATCCAATTTTTCATCCGCTAGCGGTAAAGGATTCTCTTCGTGATACCATTCTAGATTTAAAAAAATTAATAGTGGTGGAGGATGCACTTTGTGGCACCATCATAGTTTTCACCTACTAGTGGTGGAGGATGTCCTCTATGGCACCATGCAAGCTTTATCCCGATGATTAGTGGTGGAGGATGCCCTTCGTGGCACCACCTAGTTTTCACCTGCTAGTGGTGGAGGATGCCCTCCATGGCACCATCTTAACTTTAACCCGTGGACTAGTGGTGGAGTACGCCCTCCTTGACACCAACTTAGTTTACATTCCCTAGTGGTGGAGGATGCCTTTCGTGGCACCACCCTAGTTCCATCTACCCTTCTCTTCCTTTTGGTTAGATGATCCCTTTCTTTAGGATTAGAATCATTAGTGATGGATAACGCCCTCTGTGGCACCATCCTAATGTCCACCTAGAATTTTATTCATAAGGATTGGCCTTCCTTATCCTTAGAGTCGAAGTCAATATTTCCTTTCAGTCAACACCAATATGAGTAGCAGGACTCCCTTCTACTACACATATTGGGGGTCCATTTATTGACCTCACTTTTACATTAGGTCACTATGATCTCTCCTGAACTCTAAGCCCTAAGACTTCCTGGACCTTAGGTTCCCTTTAAGCTCTAGATTTTAGGACCGTTCTAGTCTCTAGACCCTAGGATCATTTTAGATCTTAGTGTTGCAAACCTATTTTTATGGATAATGATTTTGATGAAAGCAAATAAATCTAGTTTCTCTATGA
This sequence comes from Dendrobium catenatum, assembly GCF_001605985.2. Classification (NCBI taxonomy): domain Eukaryota; kingdom Viridiplantae; phylum Streptophyta; class Magnoliopsida; order Asparagales; family Orchidaceae; genus Dendrobium; species Dendrobium catenatum. Next base: position 858,582 of record NW_021319188.1, read on the forward strand.
CTACATTGCCTACTAATATTTCAGGACCACAAGATCAGACGGTAATCAGAACCATCTCTAGATTGGGTAGACTAGGTCTGAGTCAGTATGTAATTTTATTTTTCCCTTTCTTGAGTCAATTATAACCGTTGAAGTGTTCTGATGCTAAGTAACCCTACACACACACACACTTGAGTATTTTTTTCTATCTGATTTAGAAATTCTATTTTTACTCACATCGTCCGGATGATATGTATATCATCCTAGACGATCGGATTTATAATAGAAACCATAATCAGTCATCATAATTAAGGCAGTCATCTTTAGCTGATTGGCCTGGACGATACATATATCCACTAGGACGATAAGCTCAAACAGAAAGAATCAGCTGCCATGATCTATTTAGACATTCTTTATTTATGGAAATTGGCCAGGATGATCTTATATCAGCCTGGACGATATGATACAATTATGCCTAAATTAATCTAGCAATTAAGGCAAGCAATTAAGGATGATTGATACGATCACATCATCCTGGACGATCGCAAGATCAGTCAGGACGATTTGTTCATAAAACGTGAGTTTCTCCTGGATGATCGATATCGGACATCTCAAATTTCGGGCGATGCTCTGGACGATTTTCCTCTGATTTGAACTAATCATCCAGGATAATCGTGAGATCAACCCAGATGATAAAGCTATTTTGGAATCATCCCGAACTCTTTTCAGAGCGGTTGTATGGCCGATACTTTATAATTTGAACTAATCCTACAGGACGATAGTCTATCGGCCTGGATGATGTGAATAATTTTCTACTATTTGTCCCAGATCATCCCTACTGATTAGGCTTAAATTGCACTGATCGTACAGGATGATATACCTATCATCCTGGACGATAATGTCGACAAATTGCAATTAATGAGCTATTTTGAAGCTCTTCTATTTAAGATATATTGTTCAACATTTGAATAATCTTTTGCTATTGTGTTGACCTGAGAAAGCCTAGAGGAGAGAGAGAGAGAGAGAGAGGGAGAGAGAGAGAGAGGATTTTGCGAGGGGGAGCTTGTAAGGGAGATTCACAAGGGTTGCTCCAAGCATTGTTCCACTTCTCTTCCACTAGAATCTCTTTTCATTGGAAGGGTTGGGAGAGGTAAGCTTTAGTGATCAATCAAGGTTCTCTGCTTGCTTCAGGAGGAAGCAATGGGTTCTCTGCCTATTTAAGTTACTCTTTTCTAATATCTAGAAGATATACTCATAACTAAGAAATCTTTTTAAGAGTTTGTTAAAGAGAATCAAGCTTGCAAAAAAAAAAAAAAATATGGCCAATGACGCCAAAATTGAAAAAAAAAATATTTATACACAAAGTGTATCAAAAAATTAAAAGATGCTTAAAGAGCCAATCAAAGTGACAAGAGGCATAAAATGAGCCCACTAACGCAAGTAATCCTCTCTTTTCAAAACTTTTAAAACTTAGAAACCTCATGGGTTATTTCATATTTTCAAAGGCTTGATTTCAAATTCTATGATTGAGACAAACTACTTTGGTATATTTTTTTATATGATACTTTCTTTGTAACCAAGTTTTGAACAGATCTTCTTTTTACCCAATTTGTTTGTTTTTATTTTGGCATTTTGTTTTCAAAAGACGATTTGTGCCCTGAAAGAAGTCCGAGCTAGGGTTCATAGGATCAGATATTTTACCATTTTCAAATTTTGACATTGTTAACTCATTGATCTTTCAAATATTTAAAATTTAATTATTTGGGCAATTTATCATATGCATTCTTTGCTAAAACTCAAAAAAATTTGAAAAATTTAAAAAATTAAAAAAATATATTCTTTGCTTAGTTTTATGATTTTTATTTTTTTTTCGCTATTGTTTTTAGATTGATTTTGTTGTTTGTGGAATTTGTCTGATCATCTCCATCTTTTCTTTGATTTCTAAATTTTGTCACATCATCCTGACTGATATTATTATTGTCCTGGACGATCGAACCATCTCTCTTCAAATCTATCTACTGAACTTTTCTTTCTTTGCTGAAATTCATCATCTCGGACAATCCCATGTCGTCCTGGACGGTCCTCTGATATAAGTATCTTAATCATTTTGGTCGATAATTGTTTCATCCTAGTCAATGCTCTTATGGTAATCGTCCCGGCCGATACACCGGATTGCCCTGGACGATTCACGTGTCAGTATATTTAAAATCTATAAAATAGCCCAGGACAATCCATTTTGGACATTCGTCCAGGCCGATCCACTGTTCATCCAGGATGATACACATGGTATAGATTTAAAATGTTTTAAATTTGGTCGGTACGATCATTTATTGAGCATCTTCCTAGACAATCCACCTAATTAGCTCGGATGATCTACTTTTTCAACGGTCGTCCGAATTGACTCGTCGGGACGATCGTCTGTGTTTAATCGTCCCGGAGGACATCTGATCGGCCCGGACGATCAGACCTCCTTTTTGACCAATCGGCCTGTACGCAATTATTTAACTTGATTGACCTGGATGATTATAGGATCTTCTTGGATGATCCGGCCGATTCTTTAAATACAGCCAAATTTCAGCCATTTTTTTCACAATTCCTTTTTTTTTGCTTTGTACTCTCTATTTTTTTGCTGGTTCTTGCTTATGGCTGGAAAAAAGCTTGTTCAACAAACCTCTAGAAGCTCCTCGAGGTCCACACTAGACCCTCAGTTCAGGGAGGCAGAAGATCAGGCTGCCTACCATCATTACAAAGAATGCGGGATCACTCTCTCTAGAACAATCAATCCTGTCCACCTCTCATATCCAGTATTAGACCTCTTCACTCACACTTCAATATGCTTTATTCTTACTCTCGCTGCCCCCTTTTCTTCCAAACTTCTTTTTGAATTTTTTGCAAACCTCCTATAAATTCTTCCTACACTGCCCTCACCTCGATTGTGCTAAACTATTGCAGCTATCCACCACAGGGGATAAGTTGCATACCATTATCTCTGATCCTGTTTTTAACTGGTCCTCTGCAAACCACTTTCTTTGCCACACCAACTCCCCCTTTCATATTGGAGAGACTAACTCTTTATTCAAAGATGCTAGGACAATCCAACATGTCCTTCGCACTTCCATTATTCTAAAAGCAGGGGACCGAGTCCACATCACTCCACTTCTTTCACTTACTACCTTTTACATCATGGCCCATAGAGAGTTTAATGCTACTGACCTAGTCTTTAGATACATTGATCATTTGACAATAATCCGCGATTCAAGTCATAAGAGGAAACCCAACCTTTCTTTAGGACACATCATTTCATATATTCTTGAAACCAAATACAACCTTCAATATCCTACTCCACCCAGCTACTCATACAATTATTTCAATATACTTCATAGTAATCATCTCCACCCGGGGGATGAGGAAGCTCAGGGGGCCGAGGAGGAGGAGGCTCTCCAGTTCCTGAACCTATTCCTCTCCGCCAGCAATCATAGCTGGATCAGTTGGTGGAGAGATTTGACCAGTTGGAGACCCGGTTCAACACTTTCATAGCTCACCACCACCAGCAGCACGATGAGGACGTGGCCCGCCAGCAGCAGCAGCATGACCATGACATGGCCTGGTTTGGCTCACAATTTGTTGTTCTGGCTAGCTACTTTCAGTAGCCTCCACCACCTCCATCTCAATCTGATGAGTAGGGTTCCTCGTTTTCCTAGTTTTAGTTTCTATTTTTTGTTGTTTATTTTTATTGTATTGTGTTTTTCTTAAAGTTTTAGTTACTTTAGTTTATTTTTATTTTCCTCCTCCATTTTGTGATGTCAAAAAGGGGAGTAGTATGTTTTTACTTGTACCATTTTTTTTTTGAAATTTCAAAGCTTTCCATGTTTTACACTGCTGTTTTAGAATTGATCGTCAATGTGTTTGCCATCATCAAAAAGGGGGAGATTGTTGCAAACCTATTTTTTAAATATTATGATTTTGATGATAGCAAACAAATCTTGTTTCTCTACAACTGCCTTGCCTACTAACATTTCAAGACCACAAGATCAGATGGCAATTAGAACCAGCTCAAGATTGGGTAGACTAGGTCTGAGTCAGTATGTAATTTTCTTTTTCCCTTTCTTGAGTCAATTACAACCGTTGAAGTGTTCTGATGCTATGTAACCCTACACACACACACACACTTGAGTAATTTTTTTCTATATGATTTAGAATTTCTTTTTTTACTCACATCATCCTGGACGATATTTATATCATTCTGGACAATCGGGTTTAAAATATAAACCCTAATAAGTCATCATAGTTAAGGAAGCCGTCATTAGCCGATCGGCCTGGATGATACATGTATCAATCAGGGCGATAGGCTAAAAATAGAATGAATCAGCCGCCATGATCTATTTAGGAATTCTTTATTTCTGGAAATAGGCCTGGATGATCTTTTATTATGCCTAAATTAATTTGGCAATTAAGGAAAGAAATTAAGGATGATTGATACGATCAAATCATCCTGGATGATTGCAAGAACAGCCAGGACGATTAGTTCAAAAAAACTTAGTTGCGCATGGAATATCTATATCGGACAGCTCAAATTTTTGGCGATGCTTTGGATGATTTTCCTCTGATTTGAACTAATCGTCCAGGACGATCGTGAGATCTGCCTTGATGATCAAGCTATTTTGTAATCATACCGAACTCTTTTCAGAGTGGTTGTCTGGCTGATAATCCATAATTTGAACTAATCATACATGATGATAGTTTATCTGCCTGAACGATGTGAACAATTTTCTTTTAATCATCCCAGGTCGTCCCAGCTGATTAGGATTAAATTGCACTGATCTTATAGGATGATATACCTACCGTCCAGGATGATAATGTCGGTAAATTTCAATTAATGATCTATTTTGAAGCTCTTCTACTTAAGAGCTATATTTCAACATTTTGAACAATCTTTTGCTGTTGTCTTGACCTGAGAAAGCCTAGAGGAGAGATAGAAGGAGAGAGAGAGAGAGAGAGGATCTTAGAGGGGAGCTTGTGAGGGAGATTCACAAGGGTTACTCCAAGCATTTTTCCACTTCTTCTTCCACTAGAGTCTCTTGTCCTTGGAAGGGTTGGGAGAGGTAAGCTTCAGCGATCGATCAAGGCTCTCTGCCTGCTTCACGAGGAAGCAAAAGGAGTTGGGTTCTCTGCCTTGCCGGGGTGGCAAAAAGGAGGTGTTTGTAAGGGATTCTTCACCTAGTTGTGGGGGCTATGGAGAGTCACTTTTGTAGTGCAATACTCATAGGACACCTCCAGGGAGTGAACGTAGGTTGAGTTGACCGAACCACTATAAACCCTGTTGTTCTTTTGCTACTTCCTCATTTAATTTTTCCGCACTTATTTTCTGTGGTAATTTTGGTTTGTGATTATTGTGCTTTGATTGTAAGAAGATTTTTTAAAATACCAATTCACCCCCCTATTGGTTAGTTTTGGGCTCTTTCTTAAGGGCCTAACATCCCTAACAAACTTTCACTTAGATAAATCCAAATCCAACATTCCATACCAAATCCTTAGGTTAAGGATGCCGGTCATGAAACCACTTCTAGATGATTTTCCTGCAACCTTAAAACTGAGTCAATTGACCTCTGATTTAAGGTCTATCAATTGATGGTTGGTAAGAGGTACCTCTAGGACCATCCCTCAATTTTTTAGCATAATATGATGTTTCTAAGCCCAAAAACTAAACTCATTTCTAAATATTGCTAAACCTTCAAATATTTATGACCTATGCCACTAGGTATATCACCCAACAGAATTTTACCTTGGAGCCCCCTCCAAACCCATTGTTCTTTTCCTACCCTTTGACATTGACATATTATGCATCAATATACATTTTTATGGATTCTCTCTATTGAGATTATTGCAACTTAGTTTTTCGATCGTTGATATTCTTGCAACATGCATGTTTTTTATGATTCTAAATATTATTATTTTAAATACAAATTTCTCCTAAAATATTTGATGTATTGTACTTGTTGTTTGTGTGTACTAAATTTTTAGGGAAATCATACTCCAGTTTGTTGAATACTTCAAATCAGAGTAAATTAGAATTCATTGTAAATGAAGTTTGTATTTTTTATTTTATTGAGTCTGAGAGAGTATGATTGTAATTAAGTAACCGTGCATACACAAACTGGGGGAGTGTTCAAAATTGTAATTTTTTAAACTAATCATATTGTATGAAGTAATTTTGTATGGGACGATTTGTTAGTTATTTTCCCTTATAAGAAGATAAACATATAACAGGTAGAAAATTTTTCAAAGTACTAATAATATTGTACAAAGGCCTCTTTGTACGTACACCATCCATAGTATGATTTGGATGGGTCTCTTTTCATCCCGATAAATTTAAGTTTACTTATGAACTGTTCGTACTATACAATCATTGGTTCGTATGTACGATGTCTATTGTACAAATTGGACAGGCCCCTTTTCTTCCCGACGAACTTGAATATTTTTTGAACGGTTCGTACTGTATGATCTCCTTTTCATACATACACCATCCAGAGTATGAATTAGATGGCTCCTTTTTCATCTCGATGAACTTGAAATTTTCAAAATGGTTTGTAATGTACAAACTCCTCCTCATATTAACACCGTCCAAAGCACGAATTGGATGGGTCCCTTTTCATCCATACGAAGTTGAAAAAAAAATTAATTATTCATACAATACGAACTTGATTCGTACTGGATAATTATTGTGCATGAAAATATTTTATATAGATTCACATAAGGTTCGTATGCAATAATTTTTGAACTATTCGTAAGTATGAACATACGATTGTACTTATGATTGTACATATTCAAAATGGAAGATTTCAATTTTCTAAATAATATTTCATGTCTTTAATATAAAAGTTCTTATAAAACTGACTTGAGAATGGTTGTTGTTCAAGATTTTTCAAGGGAAAGTGACAGAGAGAGTGTGGGAGAGTGTTTCAGAGAGACTTTTTGCAAGTGGAGTGTGAAGGGTTCACAAGGTTATTCAAAGGTAAGGATCTCTTTGTGTTTTTGGTTATCAATTTTCTTTTCTTCTTTCTAGTTGCTCTTAAAAAGATATCTAAAGAATATCTGTACTCTGTCGACACTAGGAGAGCGTGAAAGGATGATAGTACTCTACTAACACTTGGAGGGTGTGAAAGGATGACAATACTCTGCCGATAAGTAGAGGGTGTGAAAGCATGATAGTTCTCTGTCGACACTTTGAGAGTATGAATAATTAAAGGTTCTCTCTCGACACTTTGAGGGTATGAAAGGATGACAGTTCTCTGCCACTGCGGTGATTGGTGGAAGAGAGGAAATTGTAAAGGCTTCTATACCTTACTGTGGGGGAAAAAGGAGAGTCACTTTGGTAATAGTGCAATACTTGAAGAGGGAGTCTTCAGGGAGTGGATGTAGGTCGTGTTTGACCATACCACTATAATTCTTTATGCTTTTTTTCGCATTTATTTTATGCAATCTGTTACTATGGTTGAAAAGCTAATTTTTAATTTTAAAATCAAATTGCTAAAAATTTAAAAATGGTTTTCTATTAAAATTCCAAGTGAATTTTTAAATTACCAATTCACCCCCTCTTGATTATCCTTGGGACAATTGCTTAGGTTTAAAAACTTATACAAAATCAATAAGTGGTATTAGAGCTTAATTTCATAACTATAAGTTTAGACTACTTTTTGAAAATAATTATGGCTACTTTTGGAATTGAAACTCACCTGAAGGGTATTCGATCACTAGACCTCCATTATTTGATAATATCCCTTTTGATTTTTTTGGAAAATATGCATGTGAACTTTTCTTCAATTACTTGATCATTGCATATGTATTTTAGTTTAAGAAGGGTATACTAGGCCAAGTAGACTTTTAGATGCTGTTAGAGTTGAAACACCTTTTACTGACTAGACTTTAGAAGAATGTGACTTAACACAACTAAATGCAAAATATTTGAATAGTTTCTTTTGTGCACTTAAGTCTGAAGATTACATACGGATTTCCACTTGCAAAAGTGGAAAGGACATTTGGGATAGACTCTATATTACATATGAAGGGACTAATGATGTAAATCAATCTATATTAAATATCTTGTTACATGATTATAAATTATTTCGCATGAAACCCAACGAATCTATATCTATCATGTACACAAGATTCACTCAAATATTCACTTCTTTGCATGCATTAGGTAGGGAACTAACGAATGTTAAAATGTTTAACAAATTTTTTTGTTATTTGCCTACAACATATGATGCTAAAATTACTGCTATTTTAGAGTCAAAAGATTTAAATGTGTATTCTATTGACAATCTCTTTGGATCACTAATTGCTTATGATCAAGGAGTGACTTAAAGGAAGATTCATGTAGGAGAACATTGAAAGAAGAAGAACATAACACTAAAAGTGGATGACTTGGAGAGTTATAAGTTAAAACTTGAGGATGATGACAACATTGCCTTAATGATAAGGCAATTTAGAAGTCTAAAAAGGAAGCAGAGGAGATGATAGCAGTGGAACAAAGGTATGTTTCATAAAAATATTAAGATTTTTAATGATGTGATTTGCTACAAATATAGGAAATCTGGACATGTAAAATTGGAGTGCCCCATTCTCAAAGCTACTCCTAGCAAAGAAATAGTGGAGTAGAAGGTGAAAGTGAGAAAGGGCAAGAAAATATTTCAAAGAGTTTTCTGGGCGAACTCAGTTTTGGATTCATCATAAATAAAAAAGGATAAGGGAGTCACCAACCTATGTTTAATACTCGATAATCTTGATCAGTCAGATCAAGAAGAGGTATGTGACTTATCCTATGCTGAATCACTTGAAGTTTTTGAAAAAAATACATACAACATATAGAAAACTCAAGAAAATGCATGCTAGATTCAACTTAGAATTTCTAGAATTAGAAAAAAAGCATGAAACTCTTAGAAAAGATCACACACTGATTGATAACAATCACATAAACTTATTTGATGAATTCAATGATTTGAATAAGAAAAATGAATTATTAAAATCATCCTACACTGAATCAAAAAAAGATTTTAAGAATTTTAAGGGTGAATATAAAAACAAAGAGAATTAATAAAAATATGATATTACTGTGTTAGAAGATGTAAACACATTTCTAGAGTTAAAAGTGAAAGCTCTTGAGGAAAATAAGATACCCCCTACACTTGAAGATTTTACTAATCCTTTTTTGAAGTCAAAATTTTTAAAACCTAGGAAGAGAAATTTATTATCGGAGACTGTAAAATTATTTTCTTGGAGTTAAGTATTTTACGTGTGGAATGATTGGACATATTTCACACACTTGTAGTTTAGATAGAAAAACTCATTTTGCTTGGAGGACTAAGATGCATAAATCAAGTCATATCATACATGCATATAGTTTTATTTTACCAAAAGGAGAACCTAAACTTGTTTGGGTTTCTAAGACTAATATTTGATTATTTTGTAGGTACCCTCTCATACAAGACCTCATGAGAGCATTTGGTACATGGATAGTGGTTGTTTATAGACACTACACAATTCATATCGCCAGAAGCCGGTAATGGAGGCAAGGTTACGCTGGGAGATAATACCACTAGGAAAGTGGTTGGCACAGGTATGATCAGAAACCTGAATAATTTTTTTTCATAGGAAAAATTTGATCTAAAATCAGATGAAGAAAATTTTCTTGGATACTCGAGTGTTAGAAAATCATATAGAGTATTTAACAAAAGAATTTGGTAGTTGAACAGGCCATATATGTTGTATATGATGAATCTGGGATTTTAAAAGAGCCAAGTTTGGAAGAGGATGTTATAAAAAATAACTCCTAATAGATTGAGAAGATTGATTTGGAAGATAATTTAGAGAAAGAAAACACGTTGCTTAGATATTTAAAATTTTCTAAAAATCATCCTAAAGAATTAATTTTAGGTGAACCAAGTGAGGGTGTTAGGACTAGGTGTGGACTTAGCAAAGAAGTCAACCATTCTTCCTTTATTTCAATGATAGAACCCACAAATACTAATCAAGTACTTTCAAATGAATTTTAGATATTGGCTATGCTAGAAGAATTGAATTAATTTGTAAGGAATGATGTTTGTTAATTAACTGAAATACTAAAGAATCAAAGTGTTGTTGGAACTAAGTGTGTATTTAAAAATAAAATGAATTAATCAGGAGTTGTTATTAGAAATAAGACTAGATTAGTGGCTAAGGGGTATAATAAAATTAAAGGGATTGATTTTGAGGAGACTTTTTCCCCTGTAGCAAGACTTGAAGTAATTAGGGTTTTATTAGCCTTTGCCTATTTTAGAGGATTTAAATAGTTTCAAATGGATGTTAAGAGTGTCTTTTTGAATGAGGCAATATAAGAGGGTGTATTTGTTGAATAACCTCCAGGTTTTGAAAATTCAAAATTCCCTAATCATGTTTTTAAATTGAAAAATGCATTATATGGATTGAAATAAGCATCTAGGGCTTGGTATGAGAGGTTAAGAACTTTCCTATTTGAGAGATCTTTTGTAAAAGGAAGTGTGAACACCACTCTCTTTTTAAAGAAATTAGGAGACGATATACTCATTCTTTAGATTTATGTTGATGATATCATTTTTGGATCTACTAATAAAAATCTTTGTGATGCTTTTCTAAAATAATGAGTAGTGAATTTGAGATGAGCTTAATGGGAGATCTTTGTTATTTTCTTGGTATTGTCATTAAGCAAAATGAGGAAGGAATCTTTCTTATTCATTCAAAATATGTTGAGGACATCTAAGAAGTATGAAATGAACAATGTTAAAATCGTAAGTACACTTATGAGTTCCTCAGTTCAGTTGGATAATGATCCAAAGGGAAAATCTATTACAACAACAACAACAACAACATAAGACCTTTATCCCACTACATGGGGTCTGCTACATGAATCCTTTTCCTCCATTGTGTCCTATTAAAAGTCAAATTCTTGTTTAAATCTAATAAAAAATGTCATTCCTAATATTTTCTAACCAAGACTTTTTAGTTTTGCATCTACTGTTCTTAACATAAGTCAAATATATTACCTGTACTCTTCTAACCGGATCATCAGAAGGCCACCTTTTTATGTGGCCAAACCATCTAAGGCGACTTTCTCTAATCTTACCTTATACTAGAGCTACTCCAACCTTTTCATATATATGCTCAATTCGTATCCTATCTCTAAGGGTAAAGCCACTCTCCACTTGAGCATCCTCATCTCTTCCACACTTAACTTAGTATTATGCTTGTATTTTAATGGAAAAGATTCAGCACCATAAAGCATTGAAGGCCTCACCACCATCTTATAAAATTTTCCCTTAAGTTTGAGGGGTACTTTTTTATCACACCACAAGCCCAACGCATTCCTCTACTTCAACCATCCAACTTAAACTTTGCTGATAATATCCCTGTCTATTTCAACATCACTCTGAGCAATAAATCCAAGATATCTAAAAAATGTACTGTTATTAATGACTTGATTGCCCAAAGTCATAATCCCCTCACTAGGTCTATTACTACTAAAATTATACTCCATATATTCCATTTTATATCTACTCAAGCGAAAACTTTTAGACACAAAGGTTGACCTCCATAATTCAAGTTTACCTTCAACTCCCTCTCTAGTCTTATCAACAAGAAGAATATCATCAGCAAAAAGTATACGCCAACCTACATCCTCTTGCAAATGTCTAGTGAGAACATCCATGTATAAAGCAAAAAGATATGGGCTTAAAGCTGATCCTTGATGTAACCCAACTGAAATAGGGAAATACTTGCTCAAACCACCTTGTGTTTGAGCACAAGTAATAGCTCCTACAAACATATCTTTAATGATTTGAATGTAAGCATTATTTAACTCCTTTCTTATCAAGAAATCTTCATAGCACTTTTTTTGTAACATTATCATATGTTTTTTCAAAATAAATAAATATCATATATAGATCCTCCTTATCTTCTCTATATTTCTCCATCAAACCAATTAATAAATATATGGCTTCCATAGTCAGTCGGTATGAATCCAAATTGATTTTGAGAAACATTAGTATCACGCCATTAACTATGCTCCATAACTCACTCCCTTAGTTTTAAAGTATGACACATTAACTTAGTTCCCTCTATAATTCGCACAATCATTCTCCACTCATCTGCCATCTTTTTAGTCTTCAAAATAGTACTAAGAAGTTTAGTAAGACAAGAAATTCCTTCATCTCTTAAGCATTTCCACACCTCTATTGAAATATCATCAGATCCAACATTTTTTCCACCCTTCATTTTCTTTAAAGCCTCTCTAACTTCAATTTTATTAATATGCCCATAAAAACATAAATCTTTATTTTCATTTAGGGTGCTAAGGTTAGAACAGTCAATCTTATTTTCATAATCTTCATTAAAAAGTTTAGCATAATATCTCATCCACCTTTGAAATTATTATCTTCTATGAAAAGTATTTTTGATCTTCATCCTTAATATACTTTACTTGAACTAAATCTTTACTACTCCTATCTATTTGTTTGGCTAATTTATAAATATACATTTATCCCTCCTTAGTGAATAATTTGTTGATAAAAAAAATTTAGAGGAATTATTAGATCTTTACTTTATTTGATAGCTAGCAGACTAGATATTATGTTTAGTGTTTGTTTGTGTGCATGATTTCAATCAGATCCAAAATATCGCATTTAATAGCAGTAAAAAGGATTTTAAGATATCTTTTGGGAACTCAGAACTTAGGGATTTTGTATCCTAAGTATAGCTCTTCATTTGACATTGTTGGATATTATGATTCAGACTTTGTAGATTGTAGGGTTGATCGAAAGAGTACATCTCGAACTCATCAATTTATTAGAAATTTTTTAATTTCTTGGTCCAGTAGAAAATAAAATTTTGTTGCCCTATCTACTACTGATGTTGAATACATTGCTTTAGGAAGTTGAATGGCTCAAGTTCTTTGGTTAAAATAATAGTTGATTGATTTAGGATTTACAATAGACATAATTCCAATTTATTGTGATAATACTAGTGCCATTTGTATTTAAAAAAAAACTTATTCAACATTCTAGAACCAAGCATATAGATAAAAGGTATCATTTCATTAGGGATCATATATCCAAAAGAGAATTTGAAATGAATCATGTTTCAACTGAAAATCAACTTAAAGACATTTTTTATAGAACATCTAGCCTCTGATACTTTTAGCACTTTAAGAATAAGGATATGTGTGATTTATCTTAATGAATAGATAAAATCTTCTGCAAACTTTGTTTTTTTGTTTTTGTTTTGAGTGTTTATAAATTTAGACTTTTTTAACTTTTGTGGTTTGATTGAAATTTAGAATTTTTCTTGGAATTTATTTTCTATGTGTTTAATCATATTATACAAAATTATTTTTGTACTGTACGAATTCTATTGCATGTCGATCATTATTTTGATGTTGAATATGTAAAATTTAGATTTTTAATATAAGATCGTACTGTACGGTAATATGATCATATCGTATGGTTTGTATACATTCGTCTATATGCACGTAGACGGTTATCTGAGTAGAATTAGTTATTATAACTAATCATACGTATGAACACAAACATCATCAGTATGATGCGCTTGTCATTTTTTATTGGGGACAAACCTAACCGTTATTAAAATGATCATAAATAATTAATCATCTCATATGAACAACTATTCATCTATATGATAGTATGGTCAAAAAGCCTGTATGAAAGGATGCCTCATAAATAGTATGTTTATGAAAAAGTTATTTTATTTTGGACATTATTGATCTTCTATATGTAAATATTTTCATCCTGTACGATCTCAAGATCATATGTATGAATCTTTTTTTATACTGTATGATGGATCATTTTCTTTAAATAGTAGGGCTTTAGAATTCATTTTAATTCACTTCAAAATCCTCTTTGAATTCTTCACAACCTAGGAATGAAAAGTTTTTGCAAGCGATATAGAGTTACTAAGGGGTCATCATCCAGGGTTGGAGACAAGAACTTACTGTCTAGAGACAATGATGATTACTTCTATAGGTATATCATTTCTAAATCACTCCTTTAAGATTATTGATTCAAGATGAAATCCAATTTCAAGTTATGCCTCTGTTTGCTTCAATCCAGTCTCTTTCATTTTGACCTTGATCTATGCTTATCAAAAAGAGACTTTTCACTACTTCTTAGAAAATATGAGGTTTAGTGAGGATGAGAGTAGGATAGCATCATTTGTTAAAAACTAATGGGTGGAAATCATTAAGGAAGATCTAGAAACCTTTCTACATTTAAAGACTCATGGGACTAGAGCACATACTTTAACATCCAAATCTAACTATGACTGGTATGAAATAAATAAGACTCTTAGAGGTGTAACTCAAGTTTGTCACTTGGCTAGAGTCTACACCTAGAATCAAAATTCCAAGATCATCTAGCATGTCTTAAGAACTTCAATCATTCCTAAGGCTGATGATCGCATAAACATTACTCCTCTATCCACAATTACCTAATTGATCGTCACTTGACAACCAATTGATAAGGACCAACTCATCTTGGATTAAATTCATAATCTTTCTAAAATTAGTTTTCCATCACATAAGAGGAAGAAAAATATTGCTCTAAAATATATAGTGACCTACATCCTGATTGTCCCACAGAAATGCCAATCTTCTTCACCGGTGCCTTTTTTTAATCTCTTTTTAGGAGGAATGAAAGTATAAGTGAGGATACTGAGGGAGAAGGGGGAGCACCTACACCTATTTAGGGACTGGATCAAAAATTCTTTTAGGAGATGGTCCAGTGATTTGATCGGATGGAGAGTCATTTTGATCAAATTTAGAGTCATTTAAACCAACAGGATGCTTGATACCAAGAAGATATGGGGTGGATTCGATGTCAATTTAACATGGTGAGAAAGAATGTAGCTATGATGAATAGCTATTTATCAGTCTTCAACCAGCCTCCTCCTCCAGACCAGGGTCCTTCAAAGTTTTAGATGTACTTCTTTGTAGTTGCCTTTGTTATTCCTTTTCTGATGTGAATATAATGTGATGATGTTTGTGTTTATTTCTTTCTATTATACTTGTTTTTGTTTAGGATTGTGTTAAATTTATGATATTTTTAGAAGTTATGATGATTGATATTAATGCCTTTAATGTATCAAATCTTTATTTGATCTAAAAAAATGTCATATTTTGTTTAGTTGGTTTTTGTTTCTTCTTTAAAATATAAGTTTGCCTATATGAAAATTCTAGTTTAATTGATCTAAAAAGTGTTATAAATTAACATGCATTACAAAATTAATTTTATTATGAAATCTAGTATTTAAAAAAATTAAGTTAACTTATAACTCGATCAAGTCAGGCATGTCAATCTCATGTTCTTTTTAGGCAAATATAACTTGAATATTATTCTTACATTTGTAATATCTTATTATTTTTTAATTCATTTTTCAATATAATTATTTTTTTAATTAGAGAAATTTAATGTTTAGATTATTGATTTTTGAAAGATCAAATAAAAAAATGTTATGTCAAAAAAGAAATGTACAGTATATACAAAATAATTAAACTTATGAGCAATGATTTGCAAAATGTAAAGAGGCACAAAATTAGCCCAAATAGATAAACATGTACAAAGTGTGCCACACTGTTTGAAAAGATGCGTAATGTCGCCAATTGAATATATTCTTTCCTCTATCGTTTAATCTTTATTTCAAATCAATCTAATTTTTAATTATATCCTATATTTAAAATTGAAATTAATTAATCTTCATTTCATCACTATTGCAATAATTCTATATATATATATATATATATATATATAGTGTGATCTTCATGGAACCTCTCTATATTCACATGTTCAAACTTTTAGGGGGGGCTAAGGAGAAATTTATGGTATAAATGTTAACTCAAATAATAATTGTTTTGCGATCATTAAAAAGGGTGAGATTGTTGAGATTATTACAACTTAGTTTTTTTATCGTTGATATTTTTATAACATGTATGTTTTTTATGATTCCAAATATTATTATTTTAATTAAAAATTTTTTCTAACATATTTTGGAGGTATTATTCTTGTTGTTTGTGTGTACTAACTTTTAAGGGAAATTAAACTCTGGATTATTGAAGACTTTAAATGAGAGTAAATTAAGATTCATAGTAAATGAAGTCTATATTTTTCATTTTATTGAGTCTGAGGAGTGTGATTGTAATTTAGTAATTATGAACACACACAAAGAGGGAGTGTTTAAAATTTGTAATTTTTTAAACTAAACATATTATGTGAAGTAATTTCGTACGGGATGATTTGGACAGTTATTTTCTCCTAAAAGTAGATAAACATATAATAATTGGAAATTTTTTTAAAGTACTAATCGTAATGTACGAAGGCATCTTCATATGTACATCATCCAGAGTATAATTTGGAAAGGTCTTTTTTTGTCACAACAAATTCAAAGTTTCTTCTAAACTGTTCGTACTGTATGATCTCCAGTTCGTACGTACGCCATCTAGAGTACAAATTGGATGGGCCCCTTTTCAGCACGACGAACTTAAAAATTTTCTGAACCATTTGTAATGTGTAATCTCCTCTTCGTACGTACGTCATCACGAGTACAAATTTGATGGATCTCTTTTTGTCCCAACAAACTTGAAATTTTTTTGAATGGTTCATATTGTACGACTTGTTTTTGTATGTACACCATCCAAAGTATAAATTGGATAGGTCCCTTTTCATCCCAACAAAGTTGAACAATATTCTAACTATTTGTATAGTACAAAATTAATTCATATTGCATGATCATCGTGAATGAAAATATTTTGTACATATTCACAAAAGTTTTATACGCAATAGTTTTTGAATTGTTTGTACATACGAACATACGATTATACTGTATGATCGTACATGCTCAAAATGGAAAATTTCAATTTTCTGGATGATTTTTTGTGTCTTTAATATAAAAGATTCATTAAAATTGACATGAGAATGGTTGTTCTTTGTGATTTTTCAAGGGCAAGTTAAAGATGGAGTGTGGGAGAGTATTTGAGAGAGATTTCTTGCAGGTGGAGTGTGAAGAGTTCACAAGATTACTACAAGGTAAGGATGACTTTATGTTTTTGGTTATCACTCTTCTTTTCTTATTTCTAGTTGCATGTGAGAAGATCTTTGAAGAAGATCCAATACTCTATCGACACTTAGAGAGTCTAAAAGGAGATGGTACTCTGTCGACACTTGGAGAGTGTGAAAGGACAACAATACTCTATCGACACTTGGAGGCTGTGAAAGGATGATGGTTCTCTGCCAACACTTTGAGAGTGTGAACAGATGAAAGTTCTGTGCTAACACTTAGTGTGTATGAAAGGATGATGGTTCTCTGCCACACTGGGGATTGGTGGAATACAAGAAATCATAAAGGCTTCTCGGCCTTGCTGTGGGGGAAAAAGAGAGTCACTTTGGTAATAGTGCAATACCTAAAGAGGGAGTCTTTAGGGAGTGGATGAAGGTTGTTTTTGACTAAAACACTATACATATTTGTCTTTTTTATTTTTTGCACTTATTTTCTGTAATATGTTACTGCGGTTGAAAAGCTGGTTTTAATTTTAAAATCAAATTACTAAAAATTTAAATATGGTTTTCTATTAAAAATCCAAGAGAATTTTTAAATTACCAATTCACCCCCCTTCTTGGTTAGCCTTGAGACAATTGCTTAGGTTTAACAACCTATACAGAATCAATACTCTCTAACCCAGAACGAATCTAAGGTCAAAATGACCAAAATGCCCTATCAGAGGATTTTTGGACTTTGACCAAAGTTCAATGTGATTCAACCTCACCAACATTTGAAACCCCCTTAGTGACCAAATGCCCATTTAAAACCTAATGCCCTCTTTTTATCATGAAACCTCTCCCATTGAGTTTATATGGTCAAATTGAATTTAGTGGACCCAATTCTTGGTCGTAGGTAAACAAAGTTGACCAAGTCAACCAAGTTTGACCAAACATCCCATACGCCCCCACTCATCCAAACTCTTTGACCAAGACTATCTTAACCCCATTTAATGGGTGGTCCCTTAGGCCTCTAAGAGACTCCTGTTGGAAACCCAAGATTTCGGTCCACTTGGATTCGCCATTTGACTCTACCCAAAGGACCCAAAGAGAGATCCCTCTTGAGCCACTTTTCAATCCTAGCCAAATTGAATCCAACCCGTAGTGCCATTGGGTATCCCTTAACCTAATACATCTTTCCAATCCAATGTCACCATTGAGTTAACGTGGGTCAAGTGTTAGGCTAACCCAAAGTAGCAAAACCACTTGGGATTGAGCCAACTCCTAACTTAAGCTAAATTGAACCTAGCAACCCTAGTCTAACACACCTCCCCCAGCTAGCCCAAGTCATGGGTTGACATAGGTCAACTTTTAGGCTAGCCCAAAGTGTCCAAAATAATATTGATCTAAGCCATCTCCCATTTCAGGCAATTTCAAACCAAAATGTCACTTGCATTGGGTGCACCAGATCCATACCCACTTCTTATGTCAAACTTAGGGTCTGGCCAGATCTGGTTTGAGCCCAATTCAACCCAAACCAAGTAGGATTGGGTCAACCTGAGCCATCTAATTGAATTTGAATCCCCAGGTCCAATTGAGCTCACCCTTGAGCACATCACATCCCCATCCTCCTTTCTAGGTCAACTCAACCCAGGCCCTGGCCGGCAGCAGCCGTAACCAATGGAGTTTGAACTCCGGTGGTCCTCCCCACTTTGGTGATGACTCAAAGCCTTCTAAAGGCTAAACTCACTGACTTCAGGCTCAAGATCTCTCTGGGAGGATGTCCCCTCCCACCTAGCACCCACTTGAAGCCTAACCCTGTCGATCCCTCGCATGATTGAGCATAATAGTATAGCTCATTTTAGTGCCCAAGATTCACATCTAGGCATTCAAAAATATTTACCAGAGCTCCCTAGAGATTCCTCTCTTATTCCCTGGTCTCCCAGATGCTCCCATCCATCTATTTAAGCGAACTCCGGCAAAAGCATCTCGTACTCCACTCGAAGTAATGCCTCCGGCCATCCTCTAGTCTTACCGTCTAAAGGAGATATATTCACCTTCATCCTCTAAACCTTCCTGATAGATAGGTTCATCCCTTGAGATCTTCTCTGTGATAATATCTTGATCCCGAGTTCCCTTGATAGGTAGTCAAGCCATGTGTGAAGGAAACCTTCACCCCAACAGATTTTCACCGTTGGATTGAAGGTTCCCACTTTCTTGATCCTTCTCATGAAATTTCATTGTAGTTCACCTATAAAATCTCTCACATCATGCCAGAATAGATTCACAGCTTCGGGTTTACATGGGAGGTTGAAGATATAATCCTAGCCATTGATTTCAATCCATGGTTCAGATTAAATCCTATGGTTCTGAAGGCCATTTGATCCCTACCATATGATCTTCCATCTAACAGCAATGTTAATCCAACCGTTATCCAGCCAGCCTCTAATGATTGCCCCGCCAATCAGAGAACATCACGTGTAAAGCAGAGGCTGACTGGGTAATTAAAGGATTAATTTCATAGAAAAATATTGGCAAACATAGAAAATTAAGATCTATCAGTCCAGTTAGCCAATTTAGGTGTTCTTAGGCTCATTAGAAAGATCTAAGAGAGATATACAAAAGCACTATAGTCCCAAGCCTTAATTTCATCTATGTAGAGCTTAATATTAGTTTGAATGTTATCTATATTATTGTATTTGTTTGTTAATTTAAAGTCACCAGGTCTTGGGACTTTGGGAGAGTGAATTTGTATAAGTCTGAGACATGTCCAAATTTTCCCTCCTCTGTTTGAAGTGTATAAATGAACTTTTATGTCAATTGGAGTTTAAGGGTCATGGTTTTACCCTTAAATTTAAATTGGAACCGTGACCTCTCTAATGAGAATTAGGAGCTAATTTTTGGTTTGATGGTGATGTTTAACACAAGGAGTTTTGGGCCATTAATTCTGCCCCAATCCGGCCCTAGGATAGCTCCCTAGGAATTTTCTAAGGTGACTTAGAGATCACCTTAGGTGTCTTGGTTAGCATCCTTGGAGAACTCTATTTGGATTTAAATTTTGGTTGTTTAGGTATTGAGATTATGTGATTTCATTGCCCAAATTCCATTGGATTTTATGTCCATTTGATCCACCAATTAGGAGCATCAAAATTCACCACTAAAATTTATCTAGAGCCCTAAATAATTCATTTAAAAAACTTATTAAACCCAAAAAATTCTTATAAGAACTTTAATTGACCCTAATAAAATCCCAAACCTCTTAAAAAATCAAAAACCTTTCTGATAACCTTTAATTTCATCTTAATTTCTATTTTAAGCTAAATTAATAATTGACCCTTTTAATTAATTAATAATAATTAAAAATCCAAAAAAATCCCTAAAACTTATTGATCTCTCCTTAGATCATTTCTACTCTTTAGAGGTGATTTCAAGGAGTTTGGAACTTGTTTTGATACAAATCATTGAAAGGACCTTTAAGTGAAATAATTAAAAAATTTATTAAATACCATATTTCTAAAATTTGTAATTAATTATAGAAAAGTCTAAATTAATCAAACTCAATGGCTAATGACTTAATTTTAAATTTTCAAATTACTAAAAATATCTAACCTTCAAAATCTAGTCAACGTAAAAATGATAACAGTTTAGTCACACTTAGGTCAAAATCGAGACTCAAAACTTTTAAAATTCATAAATTTTCATAGAAAATTCTGAATTAAGCCTACTAATAATATAATTACTTGTAATAAGGTCAAATATTTTTTAAAAATCTGAAACCATGAAAACCCACTTAATTTGAAAAGTCAACATTTAACCCCTTAATTAACATAGTGAGATAATTCAAAAAATGCAATAATTCTTTAAAATTCTAGAATTTTCTAACTTGAATAATAAAATGCTCAACCAACCTCCTAAAATTAGCCACTATCTAAATGATTTAGCGTTAATCCACCTTTAATTTTAACCAGTTAAATTAACTTAATCAACACTGATTACTACTAGGTAACCCATGCCTTCGAGGCTATTAGCTTATCCTCAAGGAAGGTGAAACAAACTTCATGGCCTCGATGTAAAATAAAAGTAGTAATTAGTTAACCTGTAAAGCATATAAAAAATAATTTCTTAATATATTAATATTTAAACTCTAACATAAAACTTCCTTAAACATTAATAAATTCAAAATTGTAGGCAACTCCAACCAACAATACAACTTAGGATCTACCAAAGCAACAAAACCTACTACACACACTTTAGATGGTTCATTAGGATAACCGACTCTAGATCTAGGTTAGGCCGGTGTTTACTTTTCTATTGTGTGCCAGTTTTTTATGATTTTACTATTTGTTGTGGATGAAATTATTTGATATGTTTGTTTACTTTTACTACACTCTGTAGATGATTGATGTGTTTGGAGATTAGAGTACCCTTAGGATACAAACAATCTAGTTGTTCAATGAGTTCTCTACAGGTGGCTACGCTCATGAATAACAATAAAAAGGAGGCTAAATAAAAGTTAATTACAACTTGTTATAGGTGCTTCAGCTGCTAAGCCGCTAACTAATAAAAAGAGTGTGGCCAATGTTTTTATTTCTTTTCTGCATATATATACAACTGCTTGGGAAGTATTTTGATTTATTAAATGCCTAGCATAACCTTGCAGGAGAGTCTAAAATTTTCTATTTTATATCAAATGTAATTTGTGTAAGATGTTAAGTGTTGTGAAAGTTAAATTTTAAGTTGGTATACATTGATCCAAAGGTTGGATTCTAAAGAGAAAAGGATACCCTTAGAGTGATAGCCCTTTTCTATTTAGAAGTCCAAATTTGGATAATCTTTTTCAAATCCAAAGAGTAAAGGGTTGCCTTTCCCTTAAAGGAAGAGCTCTCTTGTCCTTTTGGGTAGCGTACTACGAAGAATCCAAGGAGCCCGAAGGAGAAGAAGATTGAAGGATTGAAGAAGAAGAGTATCCCACTAAAAGTCACTTGCATCTTTATTAGGACTAGAATATGAGTTATTGTTAGTGGTGCCTAGCCACTTTATTTTCTATAGACCCTAGGTTATAATAAGCAAGTTAGTATTCCTATAAACATTTATTAATTAATTTTTATTTGATGTGTTAAAGTGATTGTGTATAGAATTACATACTTTTCTATGTTTTTTGGCATTTATGTATCGCTCTTTATTTTAGCCTTAATATGTGAGGCTCGTGAGGTGTGAATGATTTTATACAAATAATTAAAAGTTTAAAATTTTAAGAGTTAAATAACATGGAAAGATAATGAATCTAGGGAATTAGCCTAGAATTGCCCCTAAGGTTGCATGCCTATTACTATATTCTTATTTCCTTATTTTAAACACTTCCCCGCCAGTAGGTAGAGTCTAGATAATTTGACCTATGAGGATGAGGTGTCAGACTTGGGGAAGCCCAGTCTTCTAAAAAATTATTTTTAAGCCTTTTTAAAATTTCAAACATACGTGATTTGGCTATATCGACTAGTATGCATTATATTAGAAACACATTTAAATGAGTCTAAATTTCAATTGCATCAATATTTAGCATTTTCACCCAGTATAAGTCAAAGGGGCCACTTAGGACAACCTCTAGATGTTAGCCCCAACTCTCCAAAACTTTAATAAAAATATCCCTATCACTCTATCATAAAAATAATCAAACTCATGAATTGAAATTAGCTAGGTGGTTAGCTGGTTCCCAAATCTAGACTGTGGTAAGTCTCGATTCTACACTACATTAGTTAGGTTTGGACTGCTATGGTCTATTGTCCAAATTTAGATTTAGGATCCATGGCCAGTCATGGATCACAAGACCCCAGCCTCCGGGACAACAACAACATCAAGCCTTTATCCCACTACGTGGGGTCGGCAAATTTCTAATAAAGCATTCAAGTCAAACTAAAATCTTCTTCCAATCCAAAATGTAAACCTCAACACTTAGATTAAGTTGGGACACTTCTGGATGGTTCTGAAATCTCAAAGTGTCCCCAACTCTTCTGTCCTCAACTCCGTTAATAAATGCTCCAATTTGATCTGATCCCACTTGAAATTCAAAAATTCACTTCCTTTGATATCACTCCTAAAAAATATTTAACAAAATTTTGCCACTATTTTAATAGAGAGTTTTCATGGGATACTTTATCTTCCTATGATGTAATTAACTATGGGGTTGCACTCGTAGGAGATTTAGAACCACACACACCTGATTTTCAAAATTTAATTGGATTTCTTTAGGAAATTTAAAATATTAATGATCATTATCATCATATTCTAGGAATTAACCTCGAATGATATTTTTCCCTTCAAGGAGATATATCTTTTGTTGATAAACCTTTGGAAATGAACTTAACTATCATCCTTCTTGATTATCATAACTGATATTTAGTTGAACCTTATTTTGGACCTTTGAGGCCATACAGAGTTCTCATTTAAATTTGATTACAATATCCAAGATGAGATTAATAATTCTAAAATTGAATTCCAACCTAAAATTTTATTTCCATCTTCCTATGTGGTATACTTTTTTCTAATGGGATATCCGATTTTAGAATTAGAATTCAACTTCAATATTAAACTTCCTAAAGAAAACTAAGCTTTTCAAAACTTGCTTTCAGAAATTACACCAACATTATTATCAATCATAAGTTTCAAGGATATTTCAAACTTTCTAATAATTTGAGATAGGGAGATCCTTTATCTCTAGTTCTCTTCATTATTGTTGTGGAATTTTTGTCCAAAGGTATTAATAATCTGTTTAGAAATCATTATAATCTAAAATTTATAACTACTTATGGCTTTCCTATTACTCATTTGAGTTTTGCTGATGATTATATTATTTTTTTCTATTGGGTCAATTAAAATACTTTATATTCTATTTAAATTCTAAATAAGAGTTGATTTTTAACCCCTCTAAGAGTTGTTTTATTCCTGTTAACTCTATTTATCATAGGAGGGTTACTAGTATTTAAAATAAATTTTGGTTTATTAAAATAAATCTATCGATAAAGTAATTGGGTACTCCTCCTTAAAGTGGTAGGAAATATTCTCATTTACTACGATTCATATGAAACTTTCTTCTTGGGCTTTTAATTTCCTTTCATTTGGTAGTAGACTTGTTATTATTAAACATGTTTAATATTTTATTCTTATTTAACTGCTCCACACTTTATGCCCTACTTTAAATATGTGCAATAGAAAGGAGGCTTTGTTTAATAAATTTCTTTAGTATGCCGAAGATGGTAAACATAAAATTCTATGGGGTTCTTGGAAAAATATTTCTGGGCTATTAATAAAGGAAGATTAGGCTTTAAATCTATGACTGAGATGTCCAAAGCCTTTTTTCATAAACTTTTGTTTGCATTTAGAGATAAGATATCTTGTAGGCAAGTTTATGGTCTCTAAGTACTTTGTTGGTACATCTACTCAATTGTTATTTAAATAAGGTGATTCTATTATCTGGAAAAGATTACGTAACATTAAATGGGAGGATGAAGAGTGTATCTAATGGGGTTTGGGGACTGGAAACATCTTTTCTTGGCAAGATAAAATGTTGTGTAATTTCTCAATTGATAGTTTTTTAAACACTCACTCTACTTCTGCCTACAAAGTCAAGGATTTTATTACTAATAAAAATTGGAATATTTATTTGCTTAAAAATTATGTCCAAAATTTTATTATCAGTATTATTCTCAATATTGTTATTCATTTAGATATTGATGACTGCATTTTGTTTAATCTTTTTAATGATGGTAAGTTTTTTATTAAGAAGGTATGTAACTCTTTTAGGCAAGCTTATCTTGAAAACTCTCTTTATTTGTCTATCTGGTATACTTTTATTCCTCCTTATTATTTCTTTTATGAAGTATTTTGCATAATATTTTTCCTCACAGTTCTATTTTACTAAGAAAAGTTTTTTATATAGTCTCTAAATGCCAATGTTATTATCATACTGAGAATATGAATCATGCTTTTATTCAAGGCCTAATAACAATGAATGTTTGGTTATATTTTGATAGTATGTTTAATGTACAATCCTCTTCTTGTTATAATTCTATCTCTAATCTTCTTAAAGAGTGGTTCATTATTACTAAAGGTCATATTAGGAATATCTTACCTATCATTATTTGTTTGTTTTAATGGAGAAGCAGGAATGAATCTAAATATGAGGATATTAAGATGAATGCTTTAAGTTTTATCTCCAAAGTTAAGGATAAAATTTTTTAGCTAATCTTTGCTAATTTATTAAAGGTTGACTCTATTCAAGGTTATCATCATGTTGCTAATGAGTTTGGGTTGGCTTTCTAATCCCCTTCCTCTGGTGTTAAAGATGGAGTTATTATTTTTAGGAAGCCTTTGGAGGGATGCTTTAAGCTTGTAATTATGTGTCTATGAATAATTTGAATGCTGGTTGTGCTGGTATTATTAGAGATTTTAATATGATTTTTATTGCTAGCTTTGCAGGTCCTTGCACTGTTAATGCTGCTATTAAAGTTGAAATTTAGGGCATTCTTTATGATTTTCAATTATGCATTTCTTTAAGCATCAGTAATGTTTTGATTGATGTGGATGTTTTGCTTTTAATTCATTATATTAATAAGGATTCTAATTCTAATCCAGTTAATTTTTATATGTTTAGAGATATTAAGCATTGGCTTGTGGATGTTCCAAATAAGGTTTTTCATAATAAATTCATTCTGAGCTCTTTAAGTCTTAATTCGAAGTTTGGCTTCACTTGGCACAATTTCTATTGCACTTCCTACCTTGATATTTTCTCTTTTATATATATAAAGCATTGGCTCTCATTCATTACTTTCTCTATATCACATACTTTGCATGAAGCAAATGTTGTTTTTGATTCCCTTGCTAAACTTGGGTGTAAGTTAGCTGGCTTCACTCAATTTACTTAACATTCTTTACCTAGGGAGATTAAAAGTTTGATTAAACTGGATCATTCTGGTCTCCCTTATATTTGGATGTCTTAATCTTTCTATTTTCTTTTATTTTCTTTATTTTTCTTTTGTATGCTTGATTTTTGTCTTTGGCCTATTTCTTTCTTGAACAATATTGCTTTTTACAAGTCTGCTGGTTAATTTTTTTGGGGCTTCTTTATTTTATTGTGTGTTGGAGACATTTTTATCAGTAGTTTTTGGTGTGGAGTTTTTTTTATTTGGTTGATTTGCATTGGAATGACTCATTTAATTTATTGGAGCTTTTTTTGTA
The DNA here is from genome assembly GCF_001605985.2 of Dendrobium catenatum. Classification (NCBI taxonomy): domain Eukaryota; kingdom Viridiplantae; phylum Streptophyta; class Magnoliopsida; order Asparagales; family Orchidaceae; genus Dendrobium; species Dendrobium catenatum. Next base: position 884,843 of record NW_021319188.1, read on the forward strand.
TTGGTTGTATTACAAACTATGTTTTTTATTATTTGTTTTTAACTAATATGGCTGGTTGCATTTTAGCTATGATTGGAACAATTACACCAATGATTTAACCCCTATATGTTGCTCTCTTTTCCCTTGGTGGAGTCTTCTAGTTTGCTTTGTTGTGGTCCTTTTTTAACTTAGTCACGTAGGGAATGCTCTCTTTGTTGGCATCTCATGGTTGGTTTATTTGAGTCATTTCCAGTTACTCCATGTATTGACTTTGGGGTGCTAGGAATAGGAGTTCAGTTGCATGTTCATCTTGAATTATACTTTCTCTTATTTCTCTATCTATGCCATTACAAATTTCCTATGTAGTTTGTGCTCGGGTGGGTCTAGTATTAGATTTGAGTGGCATTTGGAGTTTCTTCATGATGTGATTACTACAATTTTAATGCATGGATCTTCACTTCTATGATTGAGAATGTTACCTATGCTGAGTTCAATACTTTCTGCTATATTGTTTAAAACTATTTTGGTTCTAGTTATGGCATGCTTTGTGCTTTTCATTTTTGATTTATGCTTAATATGGTAGATTGGTGTTTGCTCATGGTCGTAGGCTCATTGTTAGTTGATATCATTGTTTGACCTAGCTTGTATACTATTTGCACTATAACTATCTTGTAATATCAGGAATATCTACTAGATAATGGAACCCTTTATATGAACTACTGGACTCATTTATGGAGCTCTATGCAATTCATAAACTCAATAGAATCTACTAGAGTGGACATTATAACCTATTTTAATTTTATATAAACTCTTTAATTCACTTCCTTATGGTCATTTTTACTAGTACTTCATATGGTTTTAATACATCAATTTTAGGTATCTACTGTTCCCATCTTTATGAGTGTGCTAATTGGAATAACATGTTATTCTTATTCTACAAATTCTCTAACATGTCCTTTATCCATTTTTGTACCACCTTTTGTGATTTGTTTCTTATGTTTCCCTCTAATTTTTGCAGGATTACATCTATTTCTAATATTTTTGGCTCTTAATTTTTTTATGTGGAAGGATGGTGCTCAAAGTTCATCTTTTGAACCTTCACCCTTTTTGGGTTTTTGCTTTTTACCACCCTATATGGTTCTTTAGTTCCAATGTGCTTTTTCCTAACAGGGGCCTTGTGCTCCTAAGTTTTATTTTTTTAATTTTCGTAGCTCTTTTAAGCTGTAGTGAGCTCGAGGGCCCTTTAAGGAACTTGTAATTTTGTTTCTAATAGATGTGTAGGCCCCTCAGTGGGTTTCCATTGAAAAAAATCTTTTCTAAAGATTGGAATGGCTTCCCAAACCTTCCAAACACTTACACAAACTTGCCTAAACTTATTGGAGTTAATGGTGGACCAAGATTTATCATGGTTGATCAGTTTGGCCATAAATGCCTACTTTGACCATTTAATATATTACCATTTATTAACATCTAATTAATTTAAAAAAAAATAGTTTAAACCTATGCCAATAACAAGTTTACATTATAATTAAACTACCCTAGCGGGAAACATAATTTGGGGTCCGTTTCCTACAGATAATGTATCCCTGCTTCTCTAGCTTTCGAGGAAATCTTCAGGCGACTTAGGGTTCCATCTCCAGCGCGACTGGTTTGGCCCTCCTGGCTCAGTTTTTGGCATTTTCATTTGTTTTCTCTAATGTTTTCTCTTTGGTGCTTTCCCCTTCACTTTTTTTGAGGTTCTTTGGGTTTTTCCGGTGTTGGGTGATGACGACTACATCATCATCCAACCTGTCGACTGTTTCTTTTCTTGAAGGTAAAACTTAGTCTTTTAAAGATGCTTTGGCTAGTTCTTCAGCATCCTTATCTAAATTGAGGTTTGTTCATTCCTCTTTTAAGCGATGTTCGACCATGCTATTTGAGGATTCTATGGTTGAATAGTTGGCTTCTCCTTATGCCTTTACTTTGGTGGGGAAATTTTTCCTTAAGCGACTGAATCTTGATGTTATTAAAAAAAATTTCTTACCCTAAAGCTTTATGGTTCATTTTATATAGGCTTATTGGATCAAAGGCATGTTGTAATCCAACTTGCTAATGATATGGATTACATTCCTATATTTGCTAGGAGATCATATTATATACAAGCTTGCCAAATGTGTTTGTTCAAATGGACTCTAGATTTTGATGTTAGAGAAGAATATCCGATTGCGCCATTTTTGATTTCTTTCCCTAATTTGAGACTTCATTTTTTTCAACCATCAAATCATATTTGGTTTGGCTTCGATTTTTGGAAGGCTGTTGCAAATGGACAAAGCCACTGCTTTTGTTTCTCATCCTTCTGTGGCTAGAGTTTCGGTGGAATTGGATGTTTTTAAGAAACATCCTAATGATATTTGGATTGACTCGAAGGTGAAGGGTTATTTCCAAAAAGTGGATTTTCGAAATTTACCTATCTTTTGTTATTACTATAGGATGCATGGTCATCGTATTAATGACTATTTTTGGAAACACCCTCATATTTGTAAAGAGAATGACTCATCTAAAAAGTGAATGGGGAGGAAGCCATAGTGATCTCTCATGATGTTACTACTCCCAACCATGTGATTTTAAATGATAATACCACTAATCCGTCTCACATTCTTGAGGAATTTTTGGTTGTTACTGGAGATGCGCTGGAACCAATTGTTTCCAATGCTGGTGATGTGAATCATGATCAAGGAGTTAATACTAAAACTTCTTCTAATATTCTTATTGTCTGTGAAAATAATGTGAAGCAAACTTTGCCTAATATTCCTACCTATAATGATGTTAATGTTGATCCCATTCATTCTTATATGATTAACAAAGATTCTTTATATTTGAATGGTAATATGCTTTCTCACAACCTCTCTAATAACTTGAATGAATAGGAGAATGATATTGAAGCTAATGAAATTTTGTTGGAGGAAGGTGAACTTGTTTCTGTGGAGAATAACTCTCCTCTCATAAAAGGCAATGATTGCATTGCGTTGAGGGATAAAGTTAATATGGAGGATGACAAAATGTTTATGGAGGATGAGTGTCCTCAACAGATTACTCAAGGGTTCCAACATAATGATAAAAAGACTCCTTCAACTTCTCATTATAATAGTAATGCCTTTACTGATACTAAGGATATGAGAATTGTTTCTAAATGTTTTTCTAAGGATGATAATGATATTAGTTTCATTAAGGTTCATAGTAAAAGAGGTAGAAAGAAATAACATGTTTTATTGCAATCTCCTAGAACCACTCGCTGGCATTATACTCATTATATGATCACTCTCCTTTGCTTATTAGCTTGAATTCTAGACAAATTAATGGTTCTTCTCTTTTTAGATTTCAAAACATGTGGTTCTTCTTGATTCTTTTTCAGATCTTGTTCAAAGTAGTTGGCAAGCCCCTTTAAATCCAAATAATTCAAGTTTTGGTATGAGGAGACTTTGGTTTAAGCTGAAAAGGATTATGAAGGTTTTAAATTGGTTGAACCATAATATTTTTAGAAACCTTTTTTCTAATATGTTGAAAGCTGAGCAACTTGTTGATAATAATGAGCTTTCCTGTCAAACTGATCCTTCTGAAGCTAACTTCCCTCTTTTAAAAAATGCTAAAGAGGAGCTTTTTCAATTCCAAGCTCAGAAAGAGGTTTTTTGGAAGCAAAAAGCTGTTGCTAAACATTTTGTCAAAGGTGATAACAATACTAAGTATTTTCATGCATTGGTTAAAAGGAGAAGGGCTAAAAATTGCATCAACAAATTTCAATGGGAGGATGGTTTTGTTACTGAGAACAATGAGGAGATTGCTAGTTTAGTTGTTCAACATTTTCAAAATTGCCTTAATAAGAACTTCAATCTAGTTTAGATTATTGATCATTCCTTTATTCCTAGCCTTATTTCCCAAGAGGAGAATGTGAATCTTTCTATGTCTTCTTCTTTTGAGAAAGTTAGAGATACTCATTTTGATATGAATAGTGATTCTGTGGCTAGGCTGGATGGGTATACTACTCAGTGTTTTCAGAAAGCTTGTCACATTATTAATATTGATATTTTTGCTTCTATTTTTTATTTCTTTGCTGGCTATTTTATACCTAAGTTTTTACTTCTACCTCTATTATGCTTATTCCCAAAAATAACTCTGTCAACACTTGCAATAATTTTATACTTATTAATCTGTGTACCTTTTTTATTAAATTGAATTCTAAAATTTTCTCGAATCATCTTAACTCTCTTTTAACTAAAATTATCTATCCTTCTCATATGGGTTTTTTAAAAGGTAGGGCTATTACGAACAATATTTTATTGTCTCAAGAATTCTGTCATGACTTGGATGTTAAAGTGAGAGGGGGCAGTCATACTCTTAAGCTTGATATTGCCAAGGCTTATGATAATATTGATTGGAATTATATTTATCATATTCTTGAGTTTTTTGGTTTCAAATTCTATTTTTATTAAGCACATTAAGAACAATATTGAACATGTCTATTTCTCTATTATTGTAAATTTCTCTAGTAAAGGTTTTTTCAAATCGTCTCATAGCTTAAGGCAAGGTGACCATATTTCTCTCTCTCCTTTTATTATTGATGCTAAATCTTTATCTAGGGGTATTACCTATCTCTTTGAAAAAAATCCTAATCTCTATTTTAGAACTTTGGGTGGTTTTCCCATATCTCACTTATGTTTTACGGATGATTTTATTGTATTTACTAATGCTTCTTTTAACATAATTCATAAACTTATGGATTTTTTTAATCAATTTGAGATGGTTATCTCTTATCAAGAATAAAAGTTTTTAATTGCATCTAAGACGATTTCTAATGATCGTAATTTAGCCATTAAAGATTTATTTGGCTTTATGCATGCTCAATTACCTATTAAGTACCTTGGTGTGCCTCTTTTTAAAGGTAGAAGGAAAACTTTCCTTTTTAATGATCTTATTGCTTCTATTCATAATAAGCCTGTGTCATGGGACTTGAATTTTCTTAGCTTTGGTGGTAGAGTTACTCTTACCAAAAGTGTTCTCTTCTCCTTAACTGTTTACAGCTTTCAAACTATTCTACTGACTCAAGTTGTTTGCAATAGAATTCATAAGCTTATCAATAAAGTTTTTGGAAAGGTACTTCTACTAATTCCAAAATTACTTGGGCTGCTTGGGATAAAAATTGTGGTGTTTTAGTTGAAGGTGGTTTAGGCTGTAAGAATATGAATGATTTAGCTATGGCTTTTTCTTTTAAACTTTTGTAAAAATTTTGTGCTAAAGTGAGTCTTTGGGCTAATTTTATGTTTTCCAAATATCGTGTTGGAAAGCACCCTACTAATTGTTTCTTTAAGAAAGGTGACTCTAGAGTGTGGCAAAGGCTCTACAAGGTTAAATGGGATGTTGAGCGCTTCATTGCTTGGGGGCTTGGTGAAGGTAATACTTTCATTTGGCAAGGTTGGTGGTTAGGTAATCATTCTGTTGATTCTATTTTAAATCCTTCCTCTATTATTTCTATTAAGGTTAAATCTCTTTTTAAAGACACTTGTTGGGATTATGAAAAGCTTTCCAATGTTGTTCCTGATTGTATTATTCATAAAATATTATACTTGCCTATTAATTCTGCTGGTAAGGATACTATGTTAAGAAAATTTTCCAAAGATGGTGCTTTTCACTTAAAGAGTACTTGGAATATTTTTAGATCTAGGAGAAATATCGATAATATTTTTTTTCTTGATTTGGCGTCAGAGCATTCCTACTACTGTGGCCATCTTTGTTTGGAGAATTTTATATAAATTTATTCCCACAGATGATAATCTTACCAAAAAAGATTTTTTGTAGCCTTCCAAGTGTCAATGTCATTACCATTTGGAGAATACGCATCCTATTTTTATTTTTAGCCCTGTTGCTGTGAAAACCTGGGTTAATTTTGATGATTTGTTTAAGTTAAATTGTTTTAATACTAATTTATTCCTCAAATCTATGCTTAATGCTTGGTTCTTGAATTCTAAAGGGCACATTCATACTGTAATTCCTTCTCTCATTTTATGGTTCTTATGGTTGGAGAGGAATAATTCTCTCTGTAATGATGTTCGGATAAATCATCATAAGATTATTCATAAAGGTGAAGGATAAAGTTTTGTCTCTTGTGGTTGTTAAACTTCTCTTTGTGAATAATTTTAAAAACTATTACTTTGTTGGGAATGTTTTTAGCCTTAACTTGGAGGGGGATCCTACTTCTTTAAAGACAAATATTATTTATTGGAAGAAACACCCTAGTAATTTTTTAAAGTTAAATGAGGAGGGTGCTAGTAATGGCTCTTCTATGGGATGTGGTGGTGCTATCAGGGATAGTAAAGGAACCCTTATTTTGGCTTTTGCTAGTCCTATTCAAGATGGTAATAACTTTGTTTTAAAGATCCCATTAACAGGTGAGATGGCTCAAGAGGGAAGAGAGAGAAGCACCACAAATTAAGGAGGATTTGAAAAGGGAATTTGAAGAATTCGGGTGCCGAGAATGGAGATGGTAGAAGGTGGCCGGTCATCCATGGATGACCGGAACACCAAATCTATTTTATCTACCGCGAGTCCAATTATGTTGGATTCAAAAGATAGATTCTCCTTCAAATGCATATCCCCTCATAATCTTCGGGTTTTAGAATCTCCTCTTATTATCAAAGAGGGAGGCTTGATGGCCAAGCACAAGCCTTTGTCGGATTCAAGTAAAGGAAAAGAGGGAATTTTGTTTTCAAACAGGTTACCAAAATCACCTTTATCAGTTATTATTTATGGAGCAAATGACAAGGAGGCTTCTTCTTCAAGGAGTAGTTTTGTTGATGTTTTGAAGAATGATAAGGATATTGGAAAGGCTAATGTCAATATCAAAAAATTCTTCAAGTTTTGATAATTCTAATGTGTAGATCAAAAAACCACACATTAAAATTAATTGGAGTAAAAATCATGATGAGATTGAAGATGCAAATGTTTTTAAACTTGATATGGATAAGGAAAAATCCAATATTCAAGTTTTGAGTAAATCATTGGTTGTAAAAATTCTTGGGAAAATTTTACCCTTTTCAAAATGTGCTATTGAATTAAGGAAGCAATGGATGAAATATGGAGGATTTCACTTAACCTTGCTTGGCCTAGATTGGCTACTATGTTCCTTTCAGTCTCATGAAGCCATGGAAGAGGTTCTTAATGTAGGTCCATGATTTGTAGGGGGTTTTGTTTTTGGATTAGACAAGTGGTCTCCTAACTTCTCTCCTAATTCCTTGGAAGGAGTTTCTTCTCCGATTTGGGTTTGTCTTCCTCACTTACCCCTACACTGCTGGGATGAATCCAATATCAGTAGAATTGTATCTTGAATTGGGACTCCTCTACTGTTGGATGGTAACATGTTTAGATGGGGGAGAAGAGAATTTGCTAGAGCCTGAATTCGAGTTAATATGAAAAAAACATGCTAATTAAATTATTGAATTCAATTCTTTTAATGCTTTGGCAGTTGAAGATAATGTGGTTGCTGGTTTGATAGAAGAGCCAAGTAAGATTGTTCCCGTAATTACTGAAAATTTATATTATAAAAATTCAAATTTTGAAAGTTCAAAAAACTAGGGAGAGGCTAATAATTTGGTAATAGTAACTGCTGTTTAAAATTCAAATGATCTGTTGATTAATTCAAAGTTTGTTGAGATGTAATGTCCGGGTTTCTCTCCAACAAACCAAGCAACCGTGGAGTCTACTGAAAATTTGGATATTCAAAATTCTAAATTTGAATTTCCACAAATTATGGAGGCTAATAAGGAGAATGAGGAGCAGATTTTGGCTTTGACTCCTACAAAGACAGCAAGGATTTTTGAAATAGTCATTAACAATGATGGGATAAGAGAGAGTTTTTCAAAAACTAATTATCCTACTACAATAATAAGTTTAAAGTTCAAAAAAATTGTATTAACGAAGAATAAAAAAGCCTCTAGTATGGAGCTTGGTTCTTCCGACTCTAAACACAAGTTATTCAAAGAACTACAAGCTCTAGGACTGGTGAAAGATCAAAGAAGAAGAAGGACTAATGATCTCTGAATGAAGAATGACTTCAAAGGTTCTTCCCAAACAACTCAATAATATGCTAGGCGATATTTTCATAGCAATCAGCAAAGTGGAAAGATGCCAGAGATTGGAGCATCTGTTCAAAGATTTTTCCATATCTCTTACTTCGGACTACATCAGTGGATGTTTAAAGAGACATCTGAAACACCTACTAATGTTACTCTTAGGTGTTTTGAGTTTGTCCTGGATTTTATGTAATTTACATTTGATTATTTTTTTTAGCTTCCTTTCTCTTTTAGATGTTTATTTGTTTTTTATACTTATTATATTTGCTAATAGGATCATTACTACATCTTATTCTTTAACCGAATGGGAACTCTAGGGTATTAATCAACCATTGGGTTGTTTCAAACTTTGGTATCTCCTACATCTCAATGGTTTCAAAATAGGAAATAGTGGGTTTCATTTCAAAGATAATATGGTTAATTTAAACAAATATGATTTCAATAAGGATCCTTTTTCTTTTTATCAAAGATCTATTAGTTTTTACTTCCTAGTTTGTATTAGGTTCTTATTTCTTCCATTTTAATGAAAATTTTTGCATTCTCTCAAAAAAAAAAACTTTGTTTCTATCACTATGGCGATTCATTATGGTACTAAGTTATGTATTTCCCTAAACTTAACTAACTTTTTTATAGAGGTTAATTCTGATTATGATTTCTATTTCCTTTATGCTAATAATGATATGTATTACTCTCATGCTCTCTTTTATCAATTTAGGGAAATTAAAAATATGTTGATTTTGATGAATTATTCATTTCATCATATTAGTAAAGAAGGTAATGCATGTGCTTCTTGGCTTAATAATTGAGGGTGTAATCTTGACTATTTTTCTTGTTGCGGATCAATGGTTGATGATTTTGATGATAGCAAATATTCTTATTTCTCTACGACTATCTTACGTACTGATATTTCAGGTTCACACGATCGGACTGTAATTTGGAATCAGCTCAAGATTGAGTAGACTAGGTCTGAGTCAGTTTATATACTTTTTTCTTTCTTGTGTCTATTGTATTTGGTGTGGTTCCTAATATTTTGTAACTTGGAAGATTTTCCATTGCTCCCTAAAGATTTTTGTTTTTGGTAACATCACCTGGGACAATATTTATATCATCCTGGATGATCTGTCCAAAAGCAGAAAACCTAATTAGGGCATCCTCATTAAAGAAGAAGTCATTATACAAAACACATCATCCTGGATGATTTGTATCGGCCAGGACAATAGGCTCAATTCATAAAGAATCTGCCGCTAAATCTAATTAGAAATAACCTATTTTTGGACATCATCCAGGTGGATCGTCTAGGACTATAAAATATCGTCCAGGACGATCCAGGTCAATTTTTCCAATTTTTCTCTGGAATTTAAGGAAAGAAATTATGACTTAATTTCATGATCAAATCGTCCTGGTCGATGTGTTGGATGATTGGACACTGGATAGCTATTTTTCTGGGCGATGTTCAGGACGATATTCCATAATTTGTACTGATCATCCAGGACGATATATTATCGTCCTGGATGATATGAACAAACTTCTTCTGATCATCTCAATTTGTACTGATCGTCCCGGCTGATTGAACAAATTTTGAAACGATCTTGAAAAATTTGATGCCAAAGTATTGCTATTTATGAATCAAAAGATTTGAATGATTATTCTATTAATAATTTGATTGGCTCACTCATTGCCTATGAGCAAGGTTTGGGTCAAAGACTTTTGGATGCAGAAGAAATGATTGTTCTAAAAGAAGAAGATATAGAAAGAGAGAGCTTAGTTGGTGACGAATGCAATGACTTGTCAAGCAAATCACAAAGCTCACCAAAGCATAAGCAAAAGTGGAAAAAGGTAAAAGTGGTAAGGATGTTCATATTTGTTCTGACGTTATTTGCTTTTAATGCAGGAAGTCTGGACATATGAAAAATCAGTGCTCTAATTTATGAATTCTTCCTATGAAAGAAAAGGGCAAGGCGAAGAAAAGTTTAATCTTGGGAAATAATGAAAGGTAAAAAATCTCATGGGCAGATATGGTTTCTGAAGCTTCGAAACAGGAGAGAGATAATGGTTAAAAGCCTTTTGTGTTTTTGTGTTGTCTTTTTGTTTTTATTTTTATTTTGTGTTTTTGTTTATTCTTTGAAATTTTCATTTTCATGAAAGTTTTTTTTTTCTGATCAACACACACATTCACTTTTCTAAAAATGAAAAATCTACTTCCTATTTTTTTCTTGAAATCTTTGGTAAGTTGTGTTTGACTTCTCTAAAACAGTCAAAGAAAGGAAACTCGTATTTTTGACTCTCAATCTCTATTTCCTAAAAGAGGTTATTCTACTTTTGATTTAAAATCTTTTTCATCTTTTAAATTAGTCTTTGAAACTAAATTTTTTATCTCCATATATTTTATTTATCGCATAGGGATCTTTTGCAAGTTGTTGAATCTTACTCATAATTTTTTTAATCAAGAACTCTCTTTATCAATAGGATGGTTTTACTTTTGTTTTTAAGACTTCAGTAAGGTAGCATATTAAGGAAAGCAATTATGACTTGATTTCATGATCAAATCGGCCTGGACAATCGCCAAATCATCCTGGTCGATGTGCTGGACGATTGGACACCAGATAGCTATTTTTCAGTGCGATGTTCAGGACGATATTCCACAATTTGTACTGATAATCCAAGAAGATATATTATCTTCCTGTACGATATGAACAAACTTCTTCTGTTCGTCTCAAATCTTCCCAGCTGATTGGGCTTAAATTTTACTGATCGTACATGACGATATGCCTATCGTCTTGGATGATAATGTTGGCAACTTGCATTAATGAGCTTGTTTTGAGCACTTCTATTTATGCTTTCTCAAGGGACTTGTTAAGTGTCTTTGGCAGCCATTATAGCTTCGTTCTCGTGGGGGAAACTTGAAGACAAAGCTTGAAAGAGAGTGAGGAACGGGTGAAGTCTGAGAGAGGGAGAAGATCCTTTGAGGGGGGACTCAAGTGAGTGTGGAGGGGGATTCCGCACGATTGCTCCGGCAGGCTTGCACCTTAATACCGTCAGATTCAAGGCTTGCCTCGAGGGAAGTTCACTAAACTAGAAGATCTCTTGGGTGTCAAAGGACCCGGCGACTCCACCTCATCGGGGAAGGTGGAAGTAATTTTTGTAAGGGCTTCTCCACCTAGCTGTGGGGGCTAAAGGAGAGACACTTATTTTAGTGCAATACTTGGAGGGTGCCTCCAAGGAGTGGATGTAGGTCAAGGCTTGACCAAACCACAATAAATCCGGTGTGTTCTTTCTTATTATTTGCTTCCGCATTTAATTTCTGCATCGTTGGTTTTGATTGTGGTGAATCTTGTTTTTGGTTTTAAGTTTAAGTTTTGTTTTAAATACTAATTCACCTCTCTATCTCATTATTAGCCTTGGTCCAGTTCATAAGGGCTTAACATCCCTAACGAACTTTCAAGTTCCATCTATGCACTTTCAAGTGCTATCAGAGTACTTTCTAGTGTCATCTAAGCACTCTCATTTCTGATGTTATTTGGTCCATTATTATGATGGCAATTAGAGGTATGCTTGATCTTGATGCTCTGGGTCATCCCTATGTTAGAACTTAATTAGTTTTTTTTTTGTGGCTTCCTTTGCTTTCTCTGTTCAGGGGCCTCTTTTGGGTTTCCTGGATGGTGAGCTAGGTCTTTCAATGGTATTTTGTTTGTTTGGTTGTGTTTAGGTGTCACAATCATGTGTTGGCTACTTGGGTTTATCTACTGCTTAATGATGGTTTTACTTTTTCTTATGATGGTGGTCATTATCATTACTGCTGCTGCTTTATCTATGATTTTAGGTTTTTCTCGGATGGGTGGTTTTCAGTATTTCCTCACTTCTTCCTGGAGCTGTGCTGTGACTTTTTTAGTTTTGTTCGTTACTTTGGACTCACGGAATGATGTTTCACTGTGCTGGCTCCATATTTTGCTTTTTCATTGGGGGTCTATATGCTGCTATGGTCTTTTCTTAATTTCCTGGATGCTTTTTTGGCTTGCTAGGGGTTTTCGTAAGAGGATGGCTGGGCTTTGGGGCTGTGTTGGCTCTATTCTTGGTTTCATTGTCGCCATTATCTGTGATTTTGCTGTCTAGATTTTTCTCAGGATGTATTTGCTCACTTTTTCTTAGAAGTGTGCTTTAATTTATTTAGTTTTCTTCTTCTCTCTACTATCCTAGAATGGTGATTCTCTATGCTGGCTCCTAATTTTGTTTATTCTTTGGGGTTTTATATGCTGCTTTGGCCTTCTTTTAATTTTATTATTTTATTCTATCCTACTCGTTTTGAATTGCAGTTGGCATCTCTCTGTGGCTTTCAGTTTAGCTTATGTCTATGTGGTTATAAACTTCAGTTGTGATTGCATAGGTTATATGGATGATGGCTTTTCCCATTGTTGCTCTCGTACCTTAAGGTTGCTTTTTTGGCTTGCAGGTGTTTGGCTGTCCCCTAGTTTTTGGCCTGGCATCTTTCTAACTTTTCTGGTTTAAAGGCTTGGTGCTTTATTTTAGGCTAGGTATTTGTGATAAGTTAGAGTTTTTATGTTTTTCTTCTAGGGGCTTTAAGCTTTGTTATTTGGGGCCTTTCAGTTGTCTTTAATTGCTCCTAAGGGTAGGATTGAGTAGCGTATGGATTACCTAAATGTGGCTTCCTGTATTAATTTTACTCTGAGCTCTATAAGTCTTCATCCACTATTTGGCTTAAGGTGGTGGCATGGCTTGGTCTACATCTTATTATGCAAATTGTGTTACTCTTATTTTGGTACTAGCTTAAATTTAATTTACTTTTTCTGGTTCACCTATAATTTTTTGTGGTTTAGCTTGTGCTTTTATAGCCGCTTTATTTTACATGTGGAGTTGCTTATGGCTATCTTCAAGCTTTTCTGCATAAAGATTGGGCTTCATTTCCTTACCTTTATCTTTCTTTTTTGGATGCTTGCCTATAACATCTTTAGAATGTTACTAGGTTTCCTTATACTTTTGTTTAGTGGAGACTATTAGCTCATAGGATTCATTTTACTTTGTTTTGTAGCTCATTCGAGCATTAGTGAGCTGATGGTCTCCTTTAAGGACTCTATAAATATTTTTATTTATTAACACGTAGGTCCCTACATGTGTTTTTACCAAAAATTAAATTAAATTAAATAAAAATAAAATAAACTACCCTAATAAGCTCTAGTCTTGATCTAATTTCAGCCAACCTAATTAGGCAAATCAAAATTTGTCGAAAGAGACCAGATTACCATGTAAGCTTATTTAAACCTATTTAAGTCTACATAATGAAACTTTTACATGCATTAAGTTTATCTAAGCCTTGCCCAACCAAGTTAGATTTTAGATAATCATTCATTGGTTAAAAGATTGAAGAACTAAAACCATTTGGACTCAACCTCTACTCTTTGATCAAAATAACTCACCCAAAGATTCTAGCTCATCCTTGCTAGTTCTCCTCGAGCTATTAGCTTTGTTTAAGTCCTTTTAATTGCCAGATATTGTTGATTGTGGCAAAAAAAGAAACTTTTCCATATTCATTCTTTTAAGTCAAAAAAATACTCCTAATCTTAGTGGTACAAAGTTCTTAATTCCAATTCCCCAAGCTTCTCTAGCGACTGAGTGTTAATTCCATAATATTCTTTAGCCTCCTAGCAGCCTATGAGGGTGATCCTAAGTAAACTTTGGTGAACTCAATTCATTAGAAATTAAAGATTGCATCAAGACATCCTTAGTGATTGACATATGAAGGAAAGTTGTTCCCTAGAAATAGACAAGAAGAAACTTCTTCTAATTAACATTTCATAGTGGTTTTGTCCAAACATGAGCTAGTCATTTAAGAGTTCAGGACATTTTAAAGTGAATGCTCAATCCCATACTATCCAGCTGTTATTTGGCCATTCATCTTTTATAGATCCTCCTAGATTAATTTGATAAGTATTCATGGATTGGGTTTCAAAGATTAAGAAAAATTATGTTTATATCTAAGAGAATCTCTGAGAGGTTAAAGAAAAAAATCCTAATGCATCATTTTCATTCTATTTTACATAAAGTTCGTTATTGTGTCATATGAAATATTGTTTGATCATGACATAATTTGGCTTATTAAATCCCACATGTTTGATAAGCTCTAAGGTTTAACAAGAGTCATGGCTATTTAGGTATTGATATAATAAATAATTTTTTTTTATCATGGATTAAAATTTTGTTCTTGTTTAATGGATTATGCTTCAAGGTATAGTTTAGTTTATGGTTTGTGTAATCTCTACAAAATATAGAATATTATCTTGATAAATTGCTATATTGTATGATTTAATTGGAGATAAAATTACTTCAAAAGAAATTTTGAGTTGTTCTTCACATTCTTGTTTTGTCCTCTGTCAAATTTGCAAAGCCTTAGACTAAATTAAATTTAAAAAATTAAAGGTTAAAATTTGAACTATAATTTTAAAATTTTACATCTTTAAATACATAAGAGATTATAACATAATTTTTTATGATTTCTATCATTATTAAACCATAAATGTAACCTATAATGACTTAATTAAATCCGTAGGAGTTTAGGGTCAACCATAGGTGTTTAGGGTCAACAAACACATTGCACCATAGAAATAAGCTTAGTAAACATGAGGACAAGTTTGGATATTTAAAATAATTATATAAAAATCTTAAAATTATAAACTCTAATGCATTATAGTTTAAAAAAAATATGTATAGCATAAAAAATATATTTAATTAAAAAACTCAAATGATAACTAAAATTTAAATTTAGGTCAAACACTAGCAAAAAACTGAAGTAAATTTAAAAATAATAAATAAATCATTAAATAGCAAACGATACCTATTAATTGTTGGACTTCATAGGTTCGACATTAAACTAATAATAATCCATTGGTTAATCATTATGAAGTCAGGAAGTCATTTGAAAGTTAAAGCATCAAGCCCTAATCATATATAACAATATTATCATAATAATGAAAATAACATTAAAATAAATTAATTGATGCATTAGAAAAAATAATAACATAAACAATAAAGAATCACGCTCCCCATTCTCTCTAGCGAGTCCTGGGAGATTTAGGGTTTCTGCTCATCTGCTCGGCTTTCAATCTCATTGCGTGATTCCTTGGTGGTTTTTTCATCATTTTTCTTCCCTAGTTCTTACTCGGTCCATTTGCGATTTTCATTTGTTATTTTTTGTGTGGTTTTGACTTTTTGAGATGATGAATCCATCATCATCTAACCCGTCATCCTCTTCATTTCTTGATGGTCATTCTCAAACATTTAATGAGGTTTTAGTTAGTTCTACTTCCTCTTCGTCTAAATTTCAGTTTGTTCATACCTCATTCTAGGGTTGTTTGGCTTTGCTGTTCGATGAAGCTATTTTTTCTCAGCTGGCCGCTCCTTTTGTCTTAATTTTAGTCCGCAAGTTTTTGCTTTGTCGTCTGAATCTTGATGTCATTCTAAAATTTTTTGTTAACTTGAAGCTTTCAAGCTCCTTTCATATTGGTTTATTGGATCAGAGGCATGTTGTGAATCAAATAACGAATGACCTTTATTATAGTTGTATTTTCTCAAGGAGATCTTACTATATTCAAGTTTTTCAGATGTATCTCCTCAAATGGACACTTGATTTTATGTTAGGGAGGAATCTCCTATTGCTCCTGTGTGGATCTCTTGTTTGAATTTAAGACTTCATTTTTTTAATATGTAATATCTCCACATGAGCTATGTCCCAGTGAACACATGATCTCCCAAATGCTAGCAGTAATCTTCCTCTGTGATCACGGCAAACACCTCCAACTCCTCCTTTGTACGAGCAAAGCAAAGAAGCATCTACATTGAATTTGATCCAATCGGGTGGAGGAGGATGCCAAGATTTATACAACAAATCTTGTTGATTGACAACCAACCGGCTCGAATTCTGATGATTACAGATTACCAAAGAAGAAGCAATTCCAATTGCTTATGTTACAATAGATAAAGAACTTTTTCCAGATTTGCCAAACACCATTTCACACCTATTCTTCCAAGAGAGATAAATGGTTCTACAAAAGAGATTAATTATAAAAGAGCTCTATTTTTCCAGCCAATTACATCTATCTGCAAAAGAATGGCAGCTGATAATAGCAAAGCCCCTATTATTTAGGTGACCGAAAACATCCTTGATTTTACTACAGCTGTTAGAGATATGATGTAAATCTTCATCTTCGTTACATCCCATAGGACAAAGGCTTCCAGTTTGCAATCTTCTATATGAAAGAAATTTGAAGGTAGGAATAGAGTTATTAAACATTCTCCACCAAAAATTCTCAACTCTAGCATTGAGTTTAGAATTTCTTATCCATTTCCAGTAAGCTTGAGATGGATCATAATCTGTCAATGCCAGAGAGGCTAATGTAGATATGGATTTCCTAGAATTCTTGTTAATCAATTCAATCCGATCTTCATCCATGTTAGAACAAATTCAGATATTACAAATCAGTTTTATAAGATCATCTCCACATCTTCTTTCCAGTTCAAGATTATTCCAATTACCTTCAAAGATTAGCTTATTGACTTTAGCATCAGGAACAATGAAAGTAGGCCACCTATTATTTTTGGTAGACCATTACAAACAGATCAAGCTACTGCTTTTATCTCTTGCACGTCGGTGGCTCGTGTTCTAGTTGAACTGGATATTTCTAAGAAACACCCTAATAAAATATAGATACAATCATAGTTGAATTGTTATTTCCAAAAAGTTGATTTTAAAAACTTGCCTATCTTATTCTCACATTGTAATATGTATGGCCATGAAGTTAATAAATGTTTCAGGTTGCATCCTCTTCTTCATAAGGAAAGAGTTTCCTTCAAACAACTATAAGGAAATTTTGGCATTTCTGCTTATCATGAGGACGTGATTCCAAATTATGCTGAGGTTGAAGGCAATACATCAAAATGCTTGACAATATTGATGAACCAAAATAATTGTCCAGTGTGCATACTGAACCATCCCATTTCATTTTCATGTACCTTCTTGTGTTCAGGGAAATATTATTAACAATTCAGCCATCTTAGTTAATGAGTGTGAGAATATGGATGAACAAATGCTTGCCATCACCTTTACTCAAAATAAGGTTATTTAAAGTGTTATTAGTTTGTGTGTTATTAACAAAAAATTACCTGATATGGAGTTTAAGAAGACTAACAATATTTGCACTAATACTATTTCCTTTCAATCCGATGTTAATGATCAGGTCAATGTGGTGGAATTCAATGATGGTAGTGACATGAGTTGCAAAGGGAATGTGGGGATTGGCAACTTCTTAGAGGAAGGTGAATTGTCTTTGGTTGTGGAAGACAGAGCTTAGTCTAAATACCAAAGAAAGTGTGGAGGAGGGTGTTAATTTTGAGGAAGGTTTGCAAAATAATAGTAAGTTCCCTTCTAACTCTCATTATTATAGTGATGCTTTTACTGATACGGAGGATATGGCATTTTCTGCTAAATGTTTTTCTAAATAAGATAATAACACTAGCTATATTATATTTTAAAATAAGAGAGGTAGGAGAAACAAGAACTTTAGTGTACAACCTTTTAGGAACACTTGTTCACAAACTAGTCGTTAGATCTATTTTTATGTTTAATTCAAATAATTGGAATGTTAGGGAAATTAGATGCATGTCCTCTCGTTGAGGGTAAAACATTTTTGCCGCATTTACAATGTTTCTATACTTTTTTTACCTCTTATTAATTCCTCTAAATTGTTTAGTACTGCTAAATTTTTAGGCTTTAAGCATTTTATTGTGAATTATGCTAATAAAATTTATGTGTTTATGAAGGATCTTGTTTAGATTGATATCAATGGAGATTTTACTCAAGTCATGCATTGTAATATTGAAGTTTTTAATTTGAATTGTTGTGCCTCTTGTATGTATGCTGCCTCTTCTCATATTACTAGAAAAATGCTTTGGGAGAAAATCACTAATTTTTATAGCATATGTAATTTGCCTTGGCTTGTAGGTGGTGATTTTAACACTATTTCTAATCCCTCTGAGCGTATAGGGGGATCTAGTCTTATATATCATTGTGTGGAGGATTTTAATAATATGATTATGGATTGTAATTTAATTGACATTGGCTTCTCTGGTAACAAATTTATTTGGAATCATGGTCATTTATGGCTATAGGTGGATCATGTTTTATTTAATGATAGCTGGCTTAACTCTTTTAACTCTATTTCTGCTGAGTATCTGAGCATAATACTTTCAGATCATTCTCCTTTGTTAATTGGTCTTAAGACTAGGCAGGTGAATTCTTTGCCCCATTTTTTATTTCTAAATATGTGGTTACTTCATGATTCTTTTTTGGATGTGGTTCAGGATAATTAGTTTGTTCCTTTGCACCCTGATAAATTTGTTTTTGGCATGAAGAGATTTTGGTTTAAATTGAAAAGATTGAAACAAATCCTCAGTTGGTAGAATCACAATGTTTTTAAAAATTTCTTTACTAATATCCTTAATGTGGAAGATACAATTAACTCTTTTGAGCTTAACTGACAAATGTCTCCTTCTGATGATAATTTTGTCTTACTTAGAGAGGCTG
This sequence comes from Dendrobium catenatum, assembly GCF_001605985.2. NCBI lineage: Eukaryota > Viridiplantae > Streptophyta > Magnoliopsida > Asparagales > Orchidaceae > Dendrobium > Dendrobium catenatum. The sequence continues at coordinate 903,509 of NW_021319188.1, forward strand.
AGTGCCTTTTTAAATTACAAGCTCATGATGAAGTTTTTTGGAAATAAAAAGCTGTTGCGAATCATCTTGTTGATGGTGATAAAAATACCAAATATTTTCATGCTTTGATTTAGAGGAAGTGTGCTAAGAATTCCATTAATAAAATTAACCGTTAGGATGGTTCTATTACTAAGGATGTTGAGGAGATTGCCTTGTTGGTGGATTAGCATTTTCAAAATTGGCTCAATAAGGATTTTTTCTCTAGGCTTATTAAGAACCTCTCTATCATTCCCAATCTTATCTCTCAAAAGGATAATGAGTTTCTAACTAAACCCACCTCTTTTGATTAATTTAAATTTATTATTCATGGAATTAATGGTGATTATGTGGCTGGGCTGGATGGCTTTACTACTAAATTCTTTCGAACACATGGCATATTATTAGTGATGATCTATACTATACTATTTTTGTTGGGCATGATATTTCACAATTCTTTTCTTCTACTTCTATTGTTCTCATTCACATGAGTAATGATGTTAGTTCTTGGGATGATTTTAAACCTATTAGTCTTTGTACCTTTTTTAGTAAATTAATTTTTAAAAATTTTTATGAGTCGGTTAACTTATATTCTTCTTAAAATTATTTCTCCCTATAAAATTGGGTTTGTTAAAGGAATTTGCTGATAATATCATGTTGGCTTAGGAATTTTTCCATGATCTGGATGTCAGGGTGATAGGTAGCAATATTATCTTGCTTATAATAATATTAATTGGAACTTTCTCTACAATATTTCGCACTTATTTGGTTTTAATTCGGTTTTTATCAATCTTATCAGAAATTGTATTGAAAGTTCTTATTTTTTTATCATTATTAATGGAAAAAGCTCTGGTTTTTTTAGATCTTCTCATGGTTTGAGACAGGGGGATCCTATGTCGCCGTCCCTTTTTATTATTCTGGCTAAGTATATTTCTACAAGCCTGGCCAACCTCTTTAAGAACCACCCTAGCCTCTATTTTAGATCCCTAGGAGGCTTTCCTATTTCACATTTATGTTTTGCAGTTGACTTTATTATTTTTACGAATGCTTCTCTTAATAGGATTAATAATTTTTTTTAATTCTTTCACAACTTTGAAAATGTTACTGGGCTATCTTTGAACAAGCATAAATGTTATTTCATTGCTTCCAATAATGTGCCTAATGATCAAATTGTGGCTATCAAAACCCTTACTGGTTTGGTATAAGGCCACTTACCTATTTAGTATCTTGGGATCCCTATTTTAAAAGGTAGAAAGAAGTTTTTTTTTTCTTTTTGTTGATTTGATTACTTCGTGATGTACAGGATAAGGATAAGATGCATAGGTGAACCGGCGGCAGAAGGACGTCACTTCGGTTTATATTAAACTTTTGTATTGGGATTAAAAAAATTTTGAGTTTTTGTGGTAGGCTTATTCTCATTAGAAGTGTGCTTTGCTCTATCCATATTTATTCTTTTCAAACTCTTCTACATACTCAGATGATGTGTAATAGAATTGATAAAATTATCAATAATTTTTTTTGGAAAGGGGCTAATAACAACTCTAAAATTATTAGATCTTCTTGGGACAAGTGTTGTGGTGTTTTGAATGAGGGTGGCCTGGGGTGTAAGTGTATGTTTGATTTGTCCTATACCTTTTCTTCTAAGTTATGGTATAACTTTAATGCTAAAGTGAGAATTTTGGTTATATTCCTGTATTCCAAGTATTATGTGGGGAAGCATCTTACTATTTTCTCCTTTAATATAGGTGACTCTAAAGTTTGGCAGAGACTTTGAAAGATTGAAAGGGTTATGGAGCATCAACTCTCATAGAGGCTCGGTGGTGGGAACATCTTCTTTTTGCAAGATCATTGATTGGATAAGTGTTGACCTCATTATTTGAGGTCAATTTCCCCGGAATCAACTCTAGTACATAGGTTTTTGTAGCCTAGTGTAGATGTCTCCCCCATAGGATTTCTCTTAGGTGGACGCCCACTGACGTAGCATCGACTCGAACCTATCACTCAACTCGAATCAAAATCAATTATCTAAATTTAGTTCAACTCCAAACTAAACTCGAATCAACTCGTCTTAAACTCACTACTTTAAATTTAACTTTACAAAGCCAATTGACATGAAATTAAATCAAATTAACTTAATTCGAGTTCAATTTTGGATTATTTAATTTATTTGTTTACATTGTTTGTGCAGTAGCCTTTTTTAGGGCCCTTGCATGTCATGTTTTATTTTAGCCTGTATTCGAATCAGAGAGATTTTTTTCGTAAGGGTACGCTCAAAATTCTTTTACTTGAAATTCTAATAAAATTTTTAGGCTCACATAGTAACTCTAACGATATAAGAAGTAAGCTCGGGACCGTCGAGAGTCAGCATAATCATATTATTACTTTCTCTTCCTTGTTAGGCACCTCCCCGCCTGCGGGTTCTGGCAGACCACTTGACCTATGAGGGTGCAGTTCTGTCAAGGGGAAGTTGTGCAATCTCTAGGGAAAAACCTATTTTCTAAACCTAATTTTAAAACTCCTTCATATTCATTTTATGCATTCGAGTCAATTAGCATGTATTGCATTAGATACAAAATAAAAAGAGTCTAAAATGTTAATTGCATTATTTTTAGGCATAATTCATCCTACATAAGTTAAGGGGTCAATTAGGAATTGTCTTAGATGTCAGCCCCAAATTCCTTAAAATTTAAACAACATCCCTACACATCTTTCATAAGACACTGGACACATGGTTTTAAAGTGCCTAGGTGGTTAGCTGGCTCCCAAATCCAGGCTGGGATAAGTCCAGATTTGTACTTCATTAGTTAGGTTCAGGTCATTATTTTTTAGTACCCAAATTAGATTTAGGTTCTGAGGAAGATTCTTTTTAGATCTTAAGTCCTCACCCTTGAGGAATATAATCCTAAATTTCTAATAAAATGTCAACTTAAACATAAAATTTTCTC